>NC_050193.1:16276074-16478574 GCF_008315115.2 Sander lucioperca | reverse complement strand
CACACACACACACACACACACACACACACACACACATGCTGACCTTTGACACAGCCGCTGTGTGGAGAATGGAGGCGAAGGAGAGGAGGGGAGTGTGTGTGGTGTTCCCTAGTGGCTCCAGCTTCCAGCTCTTTGTTGGTGGAGAGGAGGCCCTTGGTAGGACTGCAGCTGTGCGCACACACACACACACACACACACACACACACACACACACACACAAGCAAACACACACATTCCTCAGTGATTGCATGAGACACCAGCAGCACACACAGCTCCCTCACTCATACAGCCATTTCACACAAGCGCATTGTTTCACTGCACATTTGAAAAAGACCTTGAGTCACTTTTCCATAAAATTTGTTTTGGCATCTGCCACTTTCATGCTCACAATGACAATGCTAACATGCTGGTGTTTAGCAGTTATAATGTTTACCATGTTCACCATCTTAGTTTAGTTTGGTAGCATACTAATATTTTCTCATTAGTGCTAAAAACAAAGTACAGCTGGGGCTTAAAAATGGCTGTAGCTTGGAAAATATTTCTGAGATGAAAAAACACTGTTTTCATTGTGTGGTTTTAAGTTTCAATCAGAGCAACACTTTTTGATCTTAAAGTGTTCATATTATGCTTTTTGGCTTTTTCCCTTTCCTTTATTGTGTTATATCTTTTTGTGCATGTAATAGGTTTACAAAGTGAAAAAGCCCAAAGTCCACCCCAAAGGGACTTACCATCTCCAACAGAAAACACTGTTCACAAACTGCTCCAAACAGCTCTATTGTAGTCCAGCTTTTTAATGCTCGCCTAGCTGCTAACATGCCCTCATACTCTGCTTCTGACTGGCTAGTAGTCCTTACCTAGCTACTGCGCATATGCGACCCCCAACAAAGATGGAACATAAGTGTCATGCCTCACTCTGTAGCTAAAACAGAGAGCTCAACACACAGGGTGAAAAGAGGAGCTGCAGCAATGTGTAGTACAACAAAAATATGTTTTTTAAAAATTAAACCATGTAAACCTATTCTGATATAACCTCTAAATACAATTATGAACCTGAAAATGAGCAAAATATGAGCACTTTAAGTCATCTCCTCTGGCCTTTGTGCCAAAAGTACTTCTGCCTTGTCTTCTTTAAGCTTTAGAGGCTTATTACTAATGCATGTATTGAGTGCTAGATGGAATTTAACAGATCACTCTCACATGCTACAGATGATTTTAATAGATAGATTTAATAGATTTTATCCCGATTGACAGATCAGAGGTGTCAAGATTTAATCTTCACACAACTTAAATCAGATAAAAAGAAGCGGTCAGCTTTAAAGAACAAAGCAGATTTGCTGTAAAACTCTGTTCTGTTTCTCCTTGTTTCTAAGGAAACATGATCTGAACAACCAGACAAAGAGGAGAGGGAGAGAGACAGTTGTGCCATCATGAAAAGGATCAATACAATCAATAGAAAGAGCAGCTTTAATCAGGGATAAGTACAAAAAGTGTCAGGTCATTTGCTAACCAGAATACATCACATTAGAGATTACTGAGTAGTGACAGGACTCTAAGAAATCATTTGAATTCCATGCTTTCATGGAAACAATGACAGTTTCACACGATTTACTGGGACAGATTGTGACATTACGGCTGATGTCTTCACTTAGATACAGCACCATCTCAACTGAAACACACATACACTGACGCCGACTCTGTCAGCCAATGGATGCCAACCAATGCATCCATTTAGTCGGTCAATTGTCACAGTAAAATGTAGGTTAATGCAGGAGACATGTCTTTCATAATCATTCTGCTGTGTATCGCCACCCTGAACCTGCCAAAGCTCCTCTGGGCTCAACTTTAACATGACAGTTTGATTGAAGTTGACCCAATATGAGACAAGGACACTGCGGACACATACTCGCCATCACCATACAATACTTTCTATGACTGACAGAATGAATGTAGGTCAGAGGAGAGACACAGATTCTCCCCGTCTCTCCTCCTCGTCCTCACATCATTCCCTCTTCCTCTCTTACTCTCTTCATATCCTTCACTTCCTTAACTGATGTTTCCACTTAATTGTCTTTCTGTTTATCAAATGCATCTTTGTTATACTTCAATTATATGTGTGAGTCAAGACTAAAGGCTGCATCAATATCGCCACAGCTGCAGCCAAACACAAAACATTAGGAAATTGAGGCCGTAATCAAATCAGATCAAAAAATCCTACACTTTCTTTTTTAATTAAAAAAAAAAACTTCTCACAATTTGGATGTTGGTTGGCTTATCAGTCCAGACACATGTGGACTGATGTTGCCTGATTGGTGGGTTGGAACAGGCGCTCTGATTGGGTCCAGCTCAGAGGTTTGTGTGTTAGACGAGGATGGTGATTGGTCAGCTTTGTGTCTTCTGACGCAGTGCTGCAGTGCTGCGCCGTCTGCAGGTGTGAGTGCAGCAAGTGTGTCAGTGTGTCAGTGTGTGCTCGTGCGTGTGCTTATACGTGTGTGTGTGTGTGTGTGTGTGTGTGTGTGTGTGCATGTGTGCTTGCTGCAGAAGACTGCCTGCCCTTCATCAACCAACAGATTTGAGGCTGGTCTCCATAGCAACCATCCTCAAAGCTGGGCTTCTGAACAAAGATAGCTTCCCTCTCTACTGCTAATCTCATTTTATATCAGTGTCAAAATCTCTTTAAAAGATGCATAATCAGAGATCAAGAGAGAGTGTGTGTGTGTGTGTGTGTGTGTGTGTGTGTGTGTGTGTGTGTGTGTGTGTGTGTGTGTGTGTGTGTGTGTTGCATGAGAGAGCATCTCTGTCTCTTTTTTTTTTGAGCATCTCCCTTAAAACACAAATGATTTTACATTTGCAACAATGGAGGCACCCATCTGGTGGGAAAGATAGACAGAGAAGGAGGAGATATGCACCTCCACCCACACACACACACACACACACACACACACACACACACTACATTATACTACAGTGTCATTTCATTGTGTAGTTTATTCAGTCTGTTGCTGGTTCACGTAATGTTCAGCTCAGTAAATAACCAGGTCTATACAAGTGTTACACAAGGTTATAGATTATCATCATGATTGTTTATGAGGTTTTCATGGTCTTACAGTAAGCGTTTACATGCTGTAACATGCTGTATATTAGAGATGTTCAGTTCATGTACGAACAAATCTTGATCCACAAATCTTCAAAGTAAACTGACTTTACTGAATCACCACCGTCACTGATCTGAAAACAAGTAGCAACAATAGTTTTTAGCAGTAGGGCTCCTCATTTGTGACAGCTCAGCTACTGTATGATACACACACAGTACAGTACAGTTCTTTCCTCGTTAAAGCATATAAAAGGACCGCAAAAGCCATAAAACAATCATAATGCGGCTGCTCATCTACTAACCTTATGTAAAGTGCTTGTATAGACAAAGTTTAGTACTGCACTGAAATTAACAGCTAGCAACAGACTGAACTGAAGGCCGTCAGAAAGAGTCGGCTGTACAGCCGGGATTGGTACGTACTGAAGTGCAGTTGAACAGTGACTGAACAAAATAATTTAAACCGGTAAAAATAATCATAATTTCCACCTCTATAAAGGCCAAACTGACACCAGTGTAGAGCTCCACTGCTAAAAGCTTCTGATTCGGTCATTGTCAATGTTGATTCAGTTCACTTTGAGGATTCGTTCATACATGTACTGAACATCTCTGGCTCACCTGCCTTTAAAGGACAATCCCGGCGCAAAATGAACCTAGGGGTTAGTAACAGATGTGTACCCACTATGTCGCTCTCTGGAACATGTTTTCATGCTAATCGAATGTGTTTGTAGCTTGAAAACAAGCTGGCGCGGACCGCTGATTAGCTTACAACGCTAGTATTCGCGGCACAGGGAAAGTAAAAACTAATTGCTTATTATACCACTAAAAAGGCTCAAAATATCACCACACTTCAATGGTAGCATAATGAGGGTCCCTAAATGTTAACCGAAGCACTGAGAACATTGTAAGTGTACAGACAGTTTATTCAAAAGATAGATTATAAAGACAGTAGCGTTCACGTATACAGGCGGCCGCCGTCTTGGGAGCTACTGTCTTTATAATCATCTGTTATTAACCCCTAGGTTCGCTTTGAATTGTCCTTTAAGCTGTTTATGATTTCAGCTCAGGCTCAAATGACCAATTTACTGAAATATAACAAAAAAAGATTACGAGGAGATCAATTGTAGTCAAGGTGGGTGCGTTTGGGGCAGTGGTGGCCTAAAGGTTAGTGATTGAGCTTGTGAACTGGGATGTCGTCGGTTCAATCCCCAGACCGACAGGATAAAATCTGGGTGGGGAATGTGAAAAATGCAGCACTTATCCGTCACTCATTACCACCACTAAGGTGCCCATGAGCAAGGCCCTTAACCCCAACCCAGTAGATCAGACTGTGGTTGTACAGAGCAGCTTCAGGTATTAGTGTGTAACTGTGTGAATGTGATCAGGGCATCCCTGCAAAAAAGAGGCTTCCCTGAGCAATCAAGAAGTTTAAATAACTGTGGGAATGGCTCTTCCAAGCCCAAACGTTAGAGGCTTAAGAAAAAGCAGAATCAATTATACAGTATCCAGCTGCTATGTGTTTTCCACATGACGACATAAGTTTCTCTTCCTGTTCGACAAACATTTAAACACTTTCACATGATAAACACCTGTTAGTTTACAGTTATTGAGATATTTATTCCAAAATGGATGTGGCTAAGTTGAAAACAGACCATTCTTCCATGTGTGATGAGGATTTTGGTAATAAGGATGGCATTTCCTGACCAGCAAATAAACTCACAGTGGAGCATCTGTGACTGTCTGTTCATCCCACAACAAAAACCGAATCAATTATTTATCTGAATACTCACTGTTAATTTGTGCTGAAGTTGGCACAGCATGATGTGAGGGGTCTGCACTTTGCAGAGAAAGCTTACTGACGCTGCTGTGCCAGATGCTGTCAATCAATTTCAAAAAGTCAATTCTTTCAATTTTAGCAGAACACTATGTAGTCATTCTGTCTGCTGCAGAGGCCTGATTACTGTATTTGTGGAAACCTTCTTTTTGGTTAATATGCTTATTCGTTTTTTTTGCCAAGACCTAGATGATAAGATCGATACCATTCTCATATTCGTCCGTTCAATGTGAAGCTGGAAGTTAGCATACGTAGCTTAGCATAAAGACTGGAAACAGAGGGAAACAGTTAGCCGTATCCGGTTGGCAAAACTCTGAAATGACTTCAGTGCTTAACTCCAAGTCTTCAGAGTCACGGCTAAAACAGATTCGAAAGACCACTGTTAGCCAGCAGCAACAGCAGCCATCTTCTTTGTTTTCAAGTAGCAGGGAACCGTCGCAACTCTACCGTCCTTATGTTAAGCCCGCCCACCGACTCTATACACGATGTGATTGGCCTGACCAGAATTTTGTTTTTCCAGCTCGCAAGCCAACGGAGAGTTGCTAGACTGACCCTGGCTGCAAATTACATTTGCTGCCGCTAGGGTGGTCTAGATTTCTAGGCTATATGTCCTCATTAGTCGGTGCTATTCTCTTTTTGATATGCCTTGAAAAGCACTGCAGCCATTTTCCAAACAAGAACATTTCTCACAATAAAAATAAATAAAATAAACGTTAATGTTTTTTAAGTTGTGCTTTTCAAATTAAAGTTTTTGGTTATTCTTTATTTATGCCACTTTCAAGTGTTCCTCATAAATGTCAAATTAGATGTATAGCTTTAGAAAGCTCAGCTTAACAGCTTGAAAGTTTAACAATTGTGAAACATAGTGACAAACTGGGTCTTGTTTAGTACCCACTGCGCTTGAGTGTGTGCAATGATATCTGCACCAATTAACACAACATTTTATCCTTTAGATGCCACCTGAGTTTGGATATTTCCGATCGGAGCTGAAGGCAGTGTTACACGCTCTGCCAGCAGTGCAAAAAAACTTCTGCTTCTTCGGTATGCAAAATCAGGGATACAAAGGCTGTTTGTGTGGACTGAAAGAGGTTGAAAGTTTGATAAAAAAAGAGTAAGGCACTAAACCAGAATGTTATGTTCAGTTTGAACTTATAATTTGACCACATAGATGAAGCCTAATGTCGTTCTTTCTGCAGTTCCACTGTAGGGAACAGCTCAGACATCCACTGTATACTCATTTTAAAAAAAGTTTTGTAACTCAGGCTATTAGAAATAAATATTGCAACAACACAAACAAGCAAAAAAATATATCAGAACAAGTCTGGTGATTTTATTACAGCGTGATTCTGGAGCTGAAATGACATTGAAATGTGATTAGTTTGAAGATGTTCTGTCTGAAGATTGGATTTACCCAGACTGCAGGAGAGAAAGAGATTACCATTGATTATATATTTCAGGGTCAGATTACTTTCCGAATGTAAACCCACCAGCAGGCAGGGAGGCGAATGAGACACACTCAAGTATTTTGACGAACACTGGTTGTGACAGTCATAATATATGAATATTATTTATTTATGTGAAAAATCCAATTACTTCTGCTTCATTTCCCTGTCAATCTTAACTGTCCAGACAGAGCAGAGAAGCAATAATACAGGTTGTTACAAAGAAAACTGATCTGATCAGACATAAAGTAAGAATGCCATTCAAACACTGAATAATCATAAAATGAAACGTATTGATTCTTGTCAGAAAATGTCACTTTGTATATCAAAGGCCAAAGGTCGGGATGAGCCAGAGAGCTGGTGAGAATTCAATGTTTGGGTCGAGGACGTCTGCTGAACTTGAGTCCTGTGACTGAAGTCTGGGCTCTAACTCACTGACATGTGTAAACAGAGCTCTGATCTATAGATCTGCTAATCTTAGAGTCTTACATTGCATAAATGATGTGCGGGTTGTAGAGGAGGTGGAGGACTCAACCATCACTCTCCCTCTCATCGCTCACTTAGACACACAGCTGAGCAACATTCGTGTTGGAAAGAGTAACAACGCTCGTGTAATTTCACTGGGAGAGAAATGAGGCCTGAACTACTTCTTCTTTGGCCGCTGTGTGTGTGTGTGTTTTGATCGGTTTTGATCAAAAGAAATGTACTAAGTGTGCAGCTGCTGCTGATGCGATGACCCACACACTTTGTATACTGTGTGTGTTTGAGTGTGTGTGTGTGTGTGTGTGTGTGTGTGTGTGTGTGTGTGTGTGTGTGTGTGTGTGTGTGTGTTTGAGTGTGAGAAGATACCAGTGTGATCTGTTTGGCCTCTTTGTTTATGGAGCCGGTCCTTTCCTGCCTTCTGATGTGCATGCTCAAGCCATGAATAGAGCTTTGTGTGTGGACACACACACACACACACACACACACACACACACACACACACACACACACACACACACACACACACACACAGCCCTCATGATTTAAATGCTGAGTCTATGCAGTCACACGCACACACACACTGCCCTCATGATTCAAATGCTGAGTCTATCTGATCAGTGTGTCCAAGAGAGAGAGAGAGAGAGAGAGAGAGAGAGAGAGAGAGAGAGAGAGAGAGAGAGAGAGAGAGAGATAGAGAGAGGGAGAGAGAGAGAGAGAGAGAGAGAGGGAGATAGAGAGAGGGAGAGAGAGAGAGAGAGAGAGCTTGATAGAAATAGTGATGATGGTGGAAAACAGATTCCCTATATGTGAATGATTGTAAAGTAGTAGGCTAGTTGTATGTTGACATGTTTCAGCCACTTGTTCCCTGCTGCTACTTATGTTCACACCATACTTCGTAACATACTTTTTTGTTAACCTAATCTTACTTTACTTTTTATTTCTTGCACTTTAGCTATGTTACCTTATACACTAGTTTTATTTGCTCTTATTTGTGCCTTAAATTTGACTGCGAGAAACAGCTTAACAATTTCCCCGAGGGGATCAATAAAGTATTCTGATTCTGATTAAGAGGTCTCTTTACTTTTTAGCACACTTCTTCTACAGCTTAAGTTGCAGCCTTTCTACATTTCTCTGCGTACACACTATTTTGACTAATACGACTTAAAAAAACTACTTTGACTTATAGGCTACATATGATCAAGGAGGGTAGAAATAAGAGTTGTGACATTTTGAGTTAAAAGCGGAGGAAAAGAGAAATAAAATGTTAGTTTATCTCCCAGATTTCGGTCCATCTGAGTAGGCGTGGCCAGCAGCGCTACGTCACTGATGGTTATATAGGCTGCAGCTGTGGCGGCGTGCTCGCGCTGCTGAGACAGGCAGAGCACTGAGGACCGTGCGCGCGCTCACAGACTCCCTCTCAGCCACACGCACACTCCCCAAACAAAGAGAAGCACGCGAGGCAGCACAGCATCCCACCCTTTCAGCCGCGAGCTCACTAGCAGAACCGCCTCCCCCCATCCCTCTCACACAGAACCGGTCCGGTCCAAGGCTCGAGCGCACAGAACCGACAATGACAACTAACGGCGCGACTAACGGAACCAGCGACATGCTGCAGATCCAGTTCGGTCTCATCAACTGCGGGAACAAATACCTAACGGCAGAGACCTTCGGCTTCAAAATCAACGCCTCCGCCTCGAGCATGAAGAAGAAGCAGATCTGGACTCTGGAGCAGAGCGGCGACGACTCCACCGGGAATGTGTTCCACCTCAAGTCACATCTGGGCCGGTACATCGCCGCAGATAAGGACGGGAACGTTACCGGAGACAGCGAGACCCCGGGCCCGGAGTGCCGGTTCGTCATCACCGCCCATGATGACGGCCGCTGGTCCCTGCAGTCCGAGCCGCACGGGCGCTACCTGGGCGGCACCGAGGACCGGATCATCTGCTTCGCCCAGACCGCCTCTGTGGCGGAGAAATGGAGCGTGCACATCGCCATGCACCCGCAGGTGAACCTCTTCAGCATGACGCGCAAGCGTTACGCGCACCTGAGCGGCAAAGTGGACGAGATTGCCATCGACCGGGACGTCCCGTGGGGGGTGGACTCCATGATAACGCTGGTGTTCCGCGAGCAGCGCTACCACCTGCAGACCTCCGACAACCGCTTTCTGAGGAACGACGGCGAGCTGGTCGCCACCACGGACAAGAGCACGGGCTACACGCTGGAGTTCCGCTCCGGCAAGGTGGCGTTCAGGGACTGTAGCGGCAGGTATCTCGCGCCCTCTGGGCCCTCCGGTACCATGAAGTCCGGGAAGAGCGCGCGCGTGGGCAAGGACGAGCTGTTCGTGCTGGAGCAGAGCCACCCGCAGGTCGTGCTCACCGCTGCCAACGAGAGGAACGTCTCCACCCGGCAAGGTGTGTGTGTGTGTGTGTGTGTGTGTGTGTGTGTGTGTGTGTGTGTTCGTTCCTCTGGCAGAGGAAGGGTTAAAGTGATGGAATGTCAGACACACACTAATTTACATCCTAAACAGTAGGATATAGGACATGTCAATGACTTACATATTCACACACAACACATGCTTAACAGTGGCGTGTTTGGCCAGAGTCCCCATCCTTATACAGTATAGGCCTATGTAGGCCTATAGCTAACCCTCAAACTCAAACACTAAAGGCCTGTTATATATCAAAGTTCAGGGGAAAACCCACACAAACAGAATTGAAAATACGAGCTGATAGAGGCACACTGAGTATGGCCTGTGTCGGCTGTAAGTGTTCTCAGTGAATTTTACAGACAACAGGCATGAAAAGAGTGTTAACAAAGAAGTACACAGTCCTCGGCCCTGTGAACACATACAGCATCATGTGCACGTGTGCCATCATTCAAATGTAAAACAGTCTTAAACTGGCAAGAGGCTTGACTGGCACAAAGCAGAACAGCTCCACAGCTAGAGGGGAGAGGAAAGGTGCATGAACCATGTCTGAAAACCAACAAAATGTTACCAAAATTACTGCGTCAATTCCTTGACTCCAGATGTTTTATAAGAACAGATACTTGGCACCTTTTAAAAGAATACACACATAAGTTTATTTTGAAGTGTATCATCCCATAATATGTATGTATTGAAGCATTTCACTTCCACTTAGTCAGAACTTTATTTACAATGCAAAACATTAACACGAATGAAGGTCTGTTATCAGTATTTTGCACTGGCCTGAATGGCATGGCAACCCAAAATCTTCTTGGGTAGATCTTTTTCCTGCAGCTTTAAAATCAGCTGAACCCTTTAGACATAGTCATGGTTCTTCATATACAGTTAAGATAGTAACTGGTTAATATGGTTTTCTTCTTTTTTCACATTGTGTGTGTGTGTGTGTGTGTGTTTTACTATATTAGTGGGGTCCAAAAACTGGGGAATACAGTTTGTGGGGCCCAAAATGCTGGACCCCACAAGGTTAAAGGGCTGTTTGAGGGTTAAGACTTGGTTTTAGGATTAGGGTTAGAATTAGGTTATGGTTAGGGTGAGGGTAAGGGTTAAGGTTAGGCATTTAGTTGTGATGGTTAACGATAGGGTAAGGGGCTAGGGAATGCATTATGTCAATGACGGGTCCCCACAAAGATAGTGATTACAAACGTGTGTGTGTGTGTGTGTGTGTGTGTGTGTGTGTGTGGATACAAGCTTGTCCCTCCACCTTCTTCCTTCCTTCCTTCCTTTCCTCCCTCACCGCTTCTAACTTTTTCCATCTCTTCCTCACCATCATCTCCTTTCACCTCTTCTTTCACTGTTGCCTCCTTTTTTTCCTTCATGTCTTCTCTCCCATCCTCCCTTCACTTCTCCTCCTCCTCTGCCTCCTCACCCCCTCCCCCACTCCTCCCTGCTCCACTAGCCTTCAGGCCTGGCTGGCTGCTGCTGGGTCATTGTCAGTGGCATCCCTCATGTTGATGGGTGACTAAATAGATAACCGACCCTTGAATTTCACCAGAGCACTTAAAATGTACCGGCCTCCTTTTTTGAGTCGGCACAAAAAAAATCATCAGTGCCTGAGAAAGCAGAGCGACCGTGCCACTGACTGTAATGAATGATCGGAATAAACTAATTAAAGCTCTCTAAATCTATATTTAGTGTCTGGTCAGAGAAACACGCTGGTGAGAATACCGTGTGGTTTAGTGGTTCTGCTTCGTCTTTTCAGAAAGTATGATCTGTCTATCCTTTTTATTTTCTGCTCCTGTCTCTCTGTCACACCCTGAGCCTGTTTGTTCTGCCTCCTGTCTTAACATGTTCACATGTTGAGGGGATATTTATCCATTTTTCTCTTCATCAGCTGTTACTCAATCTGAACTGTTTCTCAACTGTTTTTTTTCTTTTTTCTTCACAAATGGGGCTTGGTCTCGGACACAAAATGGAGGTCGGTTTTGAAGGTGGAGGTTGAATACAAAAGGCTCACGCCATGAAAACGTGAGGCTGTAAATGCTGCTGATTTTTTTTTTTTTTTTAAAACGGATCTGTTGGAATTAGATGATGATGTTCTCTGGAATGGGAGCATGAATTGCATTTAATCCCCAAGTGAAAAATGGGATTGCTGTCTGAGGGACATTTTGCCAAATCAGATTGTCTTTCATTATGGAGGGTGCAGTTCAGGGAAATGCCACAGCAACATCCTGCTCACACAAGTGTGTGTGATACTCACACCACATAATACTAGAACAATCAAGATGAATACATTTATTTAGGATTTATTTAGGACACACGTCAAAGCAAACATATTTGACTGGACTTAATTGATGGCCATAGGGAAATTCTCTACGATGCATTTCCTCCACAGAGGTAGAAATGGACCAATCGGACTGGCCGGACAGGTATCTCACCTTATCGGCCATTATGACAGATCCACATTAAAGGTGCTCAGTGGAGCTTTCTTGTAAACAAACAATAGTCATGTTTACATTCATTGTTTCTCACCGAAACGCATTGTGTATACTAGTATCTTCGCGATCTAGCAAACGTGGAGTGCATTTCCCTCCCTGCATTTCTCTTTGTAAATGTTTTTTTTTTTTTTTAATCCTGCATTGTTTGCCTGCTTGTAGTCTTCTTCTTCTTCCTTTCTTTGTTGGCACACATTTCTTTCCACGATAGCGACAATTTTTGCTCAGGGGATTAGCATGAAACCGATGGCAGACATTTGTTGCGTGTGCATCCTCGTGTGCATGCACGATACTGACCGAACGTGGACCCACTTGTGAAAATATTTGCTGCAACTAACAATTTTATTACAGAATCATCTGCCGTTTTATATTGTGATCAGTCGATATAGTTTGGTCGATATAATGTCTTAAAATAGTGAAAAATGCCAATCACAATTTCCCAGAGCCCAAGTTTTATATTTATATATTTAAATAGCTTGTTTCTTCCAAACCGCCCAAAATGCAGATATTTGATTGACTTTGACATGAAGACTAGTAAAACGTATTCCCATTTCAGAAGCTGAAACCAATGAGTCATTGACATTTTATTTTTACTTTGTCGATCGACTAAAACAACTAAATCGACTAATCGTTCAGTTCTAAAACCATTGCTCCATAGTCCAACTAATGGTCAAATACCTTAGTGTACCTTTTTAAAAAAAAATAGGATTTCTTTAATGTCAGTATTTTTTTATTTTTTTATTATTTTTTGGGGCATTTTAGGCCTTTATTTCCACAGGACAGATGAAGACATGAAAGGGGAGAGAGAGGGGGAATGACATGCAGCAAAGGGCCGCAGGCCCGAGTCGAACCCGCGGCTGCTGCGTCGAGGAGTAAACCTCTATATATGTGTGCCTGCTCTACCAACTGAGCTAACCCGGCCACTTAATGTCAGTATTGACATGCTGTTGACTGGCGGACTGATTTGTAATGCCACAGCAGTCCCTGGGCTCATTGTACCTTACATGAAAATTCCCTCAGCAAGATCGGCAGATACCTTGACTTGAGGTATCAGAATTTGTAGTAAAAAGTTGTATCGTTGCATCCGTAATCAGAGGTCAGTGGCTGATATGATGCCTTGCTGAAGGACACTTGTGCTCTCATGTGCAAATGAAGCCATGTTCTCTCTGCTCTGTCTGCCAACCAGCAGCTCAAATCAGTCCAAAATGAGCGGGGAGGTCTGCATGTTTTAGAGGAAGACCATGTTCAACAACCCTCCAACAACTGGATCATTGTGACGTGGATTAAATGTTGAGTGGAATTAAACTGTCTCCAGATGTTTTTCAAACCGACAGCTGCTCATAGCTCCTCTCTGCAGCGGCTGTTTGCCTGGCAAGACCTCAGCCAACATGGCAGTCTAAAGTTGGCTGGCTTTCATTAGCGTTTTGATGCGAGCAAGCTCAAGTGGGTCAGTCCAAAAGCTGCTTTGTCCAATCAAAACTGTTGATTTTGTGACTCGCACTTTATAGACCGAGTTCCAGATCAAATCCCGTTTAGACATCCTTCATTACATTAGTCTGCTGTCCTTATAATTGCCATTAACCTGACCCTGTGCTGTTGCTCGTTTGCTGACCATAACGTCCACTCTCCTCATCCACTGTATCATAGATGGTCACAAATTCCCTGAGCGACTATTTAATGACCCTCATATGGACTGAGACACAATTATCAGTCAGTTAGCCTTGTAGCCCAGAGGCCTTTTAAGTGGCCTGTTCTGCCCCTAAACTGTGGTGTAAGTGTGAGTGAAGACGGGAGTGCTGGTTTGTCAGCTAAATGGGTGAGAGGCCGTCGTATCCTGTTGGCTACTGGTGTGACCTCGGAGTGCTGACTGGTGGTGCTGAAAGCAGTATCAATTGTCTCATTGAACGCTCAGCAGAAATAGGAATGCTCTTATTTCCCCAAACTGTGGAACTCTTTATTATTGCAGGTGACAGTTTAAACATCCACTCTTTGTTTAGATTACTGTTTGCCGACTCCAGTGCAAGCTTTTTAAAAGTGTTGAAAGCATAAAATCAGAGTTATAATCAGGCTTTAAGTGTGTGTGTGTGTAAGTGTGTGTAAGTGTGTGTGTGGAAAGAAGGAGACATAAAACCGAGGCTTCATGTTGTGTCTGGCCATGATTCAGCCCTGACACCCTTTCTGTATCCTTCACCCTCCCGCCGGCAGGAAATGGGACATGACACACACAACTCCAACCTTGGCTGGTGTGAGTTAATCCCTGCAGGGTAAAGGGGGAAGATCTTCTCCCTTTGCAACTCATCCACACACACACACACACACACACACACACACACACACACACACAGTCACCCAATAGGAAAAAAGGAACAGATGCAATCAATTGTGACATGCTGATGCTTAATGTGCTTATAGACCCTCCGTTTGTTTGTGTTTTCAGTCATTATGTGTGTGTATGTGTTGGGGATGCACAATATGAGGAAAAAATGGGGTATACGATAACGGATATTAAAGCGTACGCAGTTCTGCTGCTTTCAGTAAACTGCTAAAATACAACAAATTGCTTGTTCAATTAAAAAAAAAAATGAAATTATTTCCAACTTTCTTTATATTGAACAAATTGAACTGAACACAAAAGGCACCAATAAAAAAAGATTGATAGTTGCATTTTAAAGTGCACTTCTCTACTGATAATCTCTTTTAACCAGCCTAACTCAAAAAATCCCAGAGTGTCTTTCGTAATGTGATTATTGCGCAAGTTGATATTGCGATGCAATAACAAACTATTTATTGTGCTGCCCTAGTGTGTGCTGGGAGCGTGTCAGGGTTGCGGCCTCACGCCGACTGCAGAGCAGTAAGCCTCTCCTCCTTAATGTCGTCTACTTTATTATAGGTTAGACTTCAGCTGGTCTCCAGTGTGTCCTTCTGCTCTGCTCGGGGTGTGTCTCCACATTAATGCCCTCTAACTTACAGTCCAACTGTTCTTCAGTCGATTTTTGTACAACACACTGAACACAGAATGGGGTTGGAATCAATTTACCAGAAGATTTGGCACATCCCCAGGCACAGTACTGTAGTTCGCATGTCTGACCTCGTTTTTTTGCATTTGTTAGAGGGAGTGGGAGTATTGGAGTGGTGTGGGTTCAGTTTGTCCATGCTGTATGAGCAGAGACGTTTACAGCATTCAGTGTGTAGGCTGGCCGGCATGCGTGTGTGTGTGTGTGTGTGTGTGTGTGTGTGTGTGTTTTTGTGTGTGTGGATCAGAACAAAGTCTGATGATCTGCATCCCCGTTTGTGCCCCAGCTGGTCGCCTCCTCGGCCAGGCCTGCTGAACAATAGGACACACACACACAACTGCACTTGATACAATCGCGTGCATTCACAGCAGGCCACCGGTGCTGGCTCACAGTAACCAAGGCCAACAATCTGTGCCTGCCGCCATCAGGCTGAATGTGGTGGGTGGGGTGGACAGGAAGATAGAGGGGTTGTTTTTCGTGAGTGTGAGTGTGAGTGTGAGTGTGAGTGTGTGTGTGTTGTGCTCTGTTTGGTGCGGTTTGGGTGGATTTTGGATGGGTGGTCACTTCTTTTGGTGTGGTTTGCTGAAGTGTGTGTGTGTGTGTGTGTGTGTGTGAGAACCTCTTTCCTGCTCCTCCATCAACCCTGTGAGCTTCACAAAGTGATTAGTAATGACATACTGTATCTGGGCATATAACGCTTTCCTCTCTCTGGGTCACGGCTGGGGCTCTGTGGGCCTCAGGGTGACAGTTTTGTCTCTGTCAGTCTTGTATTTTCACTGTGTGTGTGTGTGTGTGTGTGTGTGTGTGTGTGTGTGTAAATATTTGGACTTCCGGGTTGGACGATGAGCAGATAGCACTCACGGAAGCACCGCAATAACAATTTTGTAACTAGATTTTTGAAATTAAGCTTCATAATAAAAATATGTGAAACTAAAAATATTTGAAACTAAAATATTTAAAGGTTGGTCAATATGTTGACAAGAGTAAAAAACCTTGTTGTTGGCTCCTAAAAAGACTCACCCACATACATTCAAATAAAATTATTTTTAGAAAATAATGTATTAAAACCAGCTCGGTGTAATTCAGTTCACCGTACAGCATGTAAAGTGTCTTTCGTTAGTTTCCTGGTGTATTTTCATATAGTGAAATTTGGTTTTCCCTCCGTCTCATGTGTGAATGTGTCATGATGATGCCTGACTTTAACTAGTGTTTAAAACTGTGTTCTATTTATCAGACTGATCTCATGAAATGGCGTATGTATGGCACGCCAATTCATATGCTATTATTGGCGTGTTGTTTTTTTTTCCTAAACCCAACCCCATTCTTCTTTTCCTAAACTCAACCGTCGCTTTCTTTTACTAAAGCAAATCCCGTTTTTCTTTTCCTAAACACAACCGGTTCTTCTTTTCCTAAACTCAATTGTAGCTTTCTTCTCGCGATTACACATTCTCGCGATAACACGCCACGTGGCGTGTATGTTTACGTCCACTGTATACAGCGTAGACGTACACGCGGATAGCTCAAAATGCGTACAGATAACACGCCACTTGGCTTAAGAATGTCAGCGTGTACATTTATGCAAAGTCATGATGTCATGTTGCCTTTATTAATACATGTTCAGAATTATTGAGATTTTTGATTTGACAATGACGAGGAAGCTGACTTCCAAACACGTTCTGAACATAGAAACATTTAAAAAAAACAGTTTTTGTATAAGGAAGTTAAGTTTTTTTTTTTAATTAACTTTATTCTTGAGAGCTAAAAGTATTTAGATCATGAGACAAATGGATCTTGCATTGAATCCTGAACAAATGACAGTATGATTAGTAGCTCTGTCAGGCCAGAGTGTCTCAGGTATACATTACATTTTCTAATAAGACTGCTTTCTTGCCAAAAGTTAGACGAAAAGATTGAAACCACTCGTGTCTGTATGATAAATATGAAGCTACACTCAGGAACTGGTTAGCTTAGTTTAGCATAAAGCCTCAAAACGGGGGAGGAAACGTTTAGCCTGGGTCAGTCCAGATGTTACAAAATCTGCCCACCAGCCCCTCTAAAGCTCCCTAATTAACATACATTTGAACATTTATGAACCACTGCACATTTTTGAATTATTAAAAGAGGTCTAGTGTTTGCTTTCTGCAGCCTTGGTGCTCTAATGGAGAAAGCATTTACATAATGTTTTTCTTCAAAGTTAACTTTTTCTCAATTCAGGTATTATTAACTTTGAACTGTTTATGTTTTATAAGTCAAAGTCTGTGCCCTCAGGTTTTGAATGACTTAAAGCTACATTGTGTAAGAATTTCTCCCATCTAGCGGTGAAATTGTATATGATAACCAACTGAATATTACTTTCTAGCCCTTCCCATTCCGAGCGCGTTTCAACTCCTACGGTGGACGAACCCGAAATTAGCTCTTAGTATCTCCATCGTTTTACACGCAGCTGTTCAATAGCAATGTTAACTTTGGTCTTGTTGCTTTGCCTGTCACGTTGTCGTTTTTAATTTTCTTTTTCCCTCCCGACTGGCATTCGTCGCGGTGCCACTGAGTGTAAAAGCGCGAAAGGCGGAGGTATGTCCCTCTTTGGCTAAGGTATTTTAAAGATGGAGGCGCTACATGGCGGCCGTCATTCGAGCGACTCACTCCTATGTATTCTGAATGATTCTGAATGGCAGATTCTACGCTTACGAGAGTCCTTTGATTAGTTGGTGGAAGTAATTACTAGGGATGTCCAGATCTGATCACGTGATCGGAAATCGGGCCCGATCACGTGGTTTCAGACTCAATCGGAATCGGACGTTACCTCCCGATCAGGACTCTGATATATATGTGTATATATATTCTCATTATTTTTTAACACATCTATAGTTATGCGGTGGCACAGAGTTAGACCCTTTTGATTCCACACAGAAACAGCAATGCGTGCGGCATGACATCACTTTGTTGCAGAGATGCTATTGGTTAAATTCCGGCAAAGTAGAACACGGAAGCAGCTTGAAGCGGAAAGCGCGAGTATGTCTGCGGTCTGGAGGTATTATAAAGTTGATGACAACAACATTGCCATAGCAAACTGTGAGATATGTAACAGAAGTGCTCTGTTTAACAGAGTTGTTGAATGTTAAAATAAGGTGAATTAAATAAAAAATAAGGAACATCCTGGATCTGTTTTTTCGCTCTTTATTTTTTTTTTAATATATTATAGAAGTATCGGATCGGGACTCTGTATCGGTAGATACTCAAAATCAAATGACTCAGACTCGGACTAGAGGGCAAAAAAACCTGATCGGGACATCCCTAGTAATTACATGTGAATGAGCACATATTTCTAAAGAACAAAGGGGTTTTTGCTAAGAATCAACTCAAAAAATTACACAATGTAGGTTTAAACATCACAGATTATTTATCCTCAGACCTTTTTGCAGCATTTTAGAACAAACCACCTGGTGACATAGGTGAGTCAGTAATCCCCCTGTGTGTTAGTTGAGGGTAGAAGCATCCAGCAGACTCCCTCTCCTGCCACAGTAATCAATGGGCTCTCCATTACTGTACTAAGGGAATGTGTTGGCCGAGCAGGAAGCAGCGAGGATTAGAGAAGAGTTCAGTGATGGGACTGATGATCCTGCAGGCCGACTCTCTTTTCTCCTCATTTTTCCTCCTCTACTCCTCCTCTAATGTGTTTCTCTAAACCCTCCTGTCTGTTGCAGCGAAACTTACATTTCATCTTGTTTCACCCCCTCCACACCATGTGGCTCCCATTATGGTCGTGTGTGTGTGTCCCTTCCACCCCCTTATTGTCATGGCGACAGCAAAGCAGTTGAGCCAAGATCAGCAGAGCAACATTATAGCATTAACACGTTATTGTGTGTGTTGCGTTCGCATACCCACAAATTTCTGCAGAAACTCAATCTGTCCGCAGAGGCCAGAGTTCCCGAGTTGACTTTAGCGGGCGCTCGACAGGAGAGGAGCGACATGTATGTATTTCTTTCTTTCTTCCGGACACATTTTTTTGTGACGAACACCTTACGTAATGCTTTTCTGCGACTTGAATCTTGGTTACTTTTAACATAAAGTAAATCTGTGGCTACAGTTGGATTAAACCATGTGCAGCTTGTATTGAGATAGCATGCGTTGTGTTAAGGGATAGGACCATATTGACCAAGGATATTGTGAAACTGTTGGGGACTGTATAAAAACTATTGGACTGGGGGGAGCGGGGGCTGATCTTTGTTAGGCCCTCCCCAGAGACATTCATATTTTATTTGGACCCTCCACTTGACTTGAGAAAAAACACTGCAACACTCCCAACATGTCAACATTATCTCTACTGCTGGTAGAGATAATGTTTAATAACTTGCATTCGTAAACATCCATTGCTTTCTGTTTTTCACTGACATGATGCATAGCACTATGAGCACCATTTCATTATGACTTAACATCAGACAGGATGGTTGTCCTCCTGCATAAATGGCAAAGAATGCATTTATGACCCATTGCACACACTAAAGCCATCATTTAAAACTATGTATTCCATTTTTAATATAATAAATCTGTAAAAATCAAATGGAATATAAATCTAGAGTGAGAAAACAGAAAGAAAAAAACACTCTTGCTATCTCCATATATTAGGCAAACCTGTTTTTAGCAAAAAACTTAAAATATCATATCCAGAAAACCTACTTCCAATTGTGACACACATGATGATATTGTTCATCATCAACTGCATTTTAGGGCAGATTTCCCTTTTTTTTATGTTTTCAACGTGACCACTGCAGCCAGTTGAGAGGCTGTAAGAGAACAAGGAAACATGGGGCAAAATGAGCTGAAGTGGGGGAGGGAGTCACGCATGAAAAGGGAGACGAATGGGGAACACATGAGTGCGCTGGTTTGTTTTCTCAAACATGTCTTTCTTTCTCTCTCTCTGCACACATTTACACAGCAGTCCAACAGACAGTCCATCTCTCTATCTCTCTCTAGCCATAGGTCCATCCACGCATGACCTCATCATATACAGTACAATAGCACGCACTGTGTGTGTGTGTGACGGGAATGGTACATTAGAGGGGTTGTGTATGTCTTCATCCTATAGTTGACTCATGTTTGGTTATACCTCTTTTTTGCTCTTAAGTGCTTTAGACTGGTTGATGGGATTTTAATGTGGTCTGGGTGCACACACACACACACACACACACTAGGGCTGGGCGGAGAAAATCACATATCACGATATTTTTTACCAAATACCTCTATCGATACCACAACTATAGTGTAGTGTTGACTATTGGTGCTTTCACAAAATATTTACACAATGAATGAAAATGATGACTGATGAAATCAGTAATGTGGATATAATGACTAAGTGGGTAAAGGCAGATAATAGAACAGTTACAACAGTTTGGTAAGTCCAGAAAATGACATCACTTTACTGTAATGCAGCCTTTAAAACCAGGAAAAGACACCACTTCCATAGTACGATATCAGGATATCCAAAATCTAAGATGATATCTAATCCCATATCACGATATCGATATAATATCAATATATTGCCCAACTCTAACACAGACACACAGAGGACATGTATGCTAGCCTTTTTGACTATACTTTCTATAGCTCGAGCTGCAACTAACATTTATAGCGATTCATTTCAGTTTTAATTGCGTTAAGTATTTCTTTTTGTTTTCATCATCTAAATGCCGGTCAATAAAATATCAGAAAATAGTTGAAATGTCCTAGAGCTCAAGCTTCTTCTTCAAATTCCTTGTTTTTGTTTGACCCGCAGTCCAAAACCTTCAAGTATTCATTTTACATTGATGCAAAACAAAAAAAGCAGCAAATCCTCATATTTGAGGAATCAGAGAATGTTTGACTTTTTTCTTTTTGCCAGGCAAAGCCAGCCAGTCGGTCCACAACTGACAGCTGTTGAATGGATTGCCATGACATTTTGTTTGAGACAATCATGATGCCAAGAGATGAATCCTAATGACCTCAGCATGCTGACGTTAGCATTTAGCTCAAAGCCCTGCTGTGAGTACAAGGCTGTTTCAGGCCTAATAAATGACCTAAACAATTAGTTTATTGTTAAAATAGTTTGGGATTAGTTTTCTGTTGATGGATTAACTGTTTCAGCTCTAGCTGTTGCTGTCTACATTCATGGTAGATGCCAGTGAAGTGAAGATTCTTGTTTTTTTAAACACAGAATGTTTAGTGACCGTCAACCATGAAGACTAACCCTTTCAACTGTGGTGGGGTCTGTCTGGACTGTGACAGATGTGTGGGTGTGTGTGTGCAGCTGTGTGAAATCCTTCACTAATCCAAGCCCGTCTGATGTTGCTCATTTAGTACGTCTGATCCTGACCGGGGGGGGTGTGTGTGTGTGTGTGTGTAGCCGTTCATACCTCACTGTGTGTGTGTCTGGACTGTTGGTTGTTAATGGTCATCCTCTGCGGCTATTTTCAGCCCTCACATGTGCGTTGAGCTAACGTCTGACCCACTAGCCTGTATTTTAGCTAAACCGTACTCTCACGCCCCCCCCCCCCCAACTGTCTGACCCCGCCCAGGTATGGACCTGTCAGCCAATCAGGACGAGGAGGGCGACCAGGAAGTGTTCCAGGTGGAGATTTGTCGCGAAAACCGGAAGTGTGCTTTCCGGACCGCCGCTGGGAAATACTGGACCCTGACTGCTAACGGCGGCCTGCAGTGCACCGCCTCCACCAAGTACGCATCACACACACATCACTGTCATGTCTCTTCTTCTCTACTGAGATATAGCCACACTTGCGCCATCTGTGTGTGTGTGTGTGTGTGTGTGTGTGTGGGAGGTGAAGAGTGAGTGACCTCATGGCTGTGGCATGTTGTGGGAGATTAAGTACGTTTGTGCGCAACCTCAACCTGTAGAACGTGATTTTCTTTAATGTGCTGGGGTTCGGCCCAGCTAGAGTGCTGGCTGTTAACCCCTGACCTTTGACCCTGTGCTCCTGGATGATTTCCCTGAGGCCCCAAACAGATTCAGGAATAGAGGTTTAGACTTGTTTTGTCATCCTTAAGTACTAAGTAGAGCACTTGGCTTCTTTTTTATAGTTTAAAAATAGACCTTTATTTTGGAAATCTGTGTTTTTACAGATCGAAGCTGCAGATGTACAGTCATGAAGCAGATGTTTATGTACAGGAGTGATACAGAGCACAACAAAAACATGATCCAGTATGAGATTGGTCAGAGAAGCATGTGTACCCCTAAATCAAAAATACATATTTTTCCTCTTACCTGTAGCGCTATTTGTCAATCTAGATTGTTTTAGCGTGAGTTGCCCAGTGTTGGAGATATCTGCCGTAGAGATGTCTGCCTTCTCTGCAATATAATGGAACTAGATAGCACTTGGCTTGTGGTGCACAAAGCGCCAAAAAAATACATTTGAAAAACTCAACAGCAAAGTCTCTTTCCAGAAATCATGACCCGGTTACTCGAGATAATCCACAGACGTGGTAGTTCGGTAGAAAGAAAATAGTTCCCACATTAAACGACCAGGGAAAATATGAATTCATTTTTGATTTTTGGGGTGAACTGTCCCTTTAAGAGCAGAGACAATCATTGATGCACTGCAGAGCGCCCTGCGTGGAAGTCCACCAAATTCCCCCATCACATTCTTGGCATTTGATTTCTCCTCACAGATTAGACCACAAACATTTTTTCTTCCACCACGTCCTGTTTCAGTGGTTTGAGGAAACATTTTGGAGAATGTTTCAGAACATCTCTAATAAAAGATTCATCTAGATCTATCTGTAAAGTGTCCCGAGATAACTTCTGTAATGATTTGGTACTATGAATACAATTGAATTGAATAAGCTAGCAAGGCAGAACGTGATGGCTGTATAAGAAAATAAAACTGTTCTCTGTGCCAAGTGGAAGGATTAACTAAGAACTTGAATTAATTTAACGACTACAGTTGAAGCTTATCCCTCTACCTTGATCCTACCTATCCAATTACCTACTTAAAATGTTCATATTATGCTGATTGACTTTTTCCCTTTCCTTTTATTGTATTGTATATCTTTTTGCGCATGTTATAGATTTACAAAGTGAAAAAGTCCAAAGTCCACCCCAAAGGGACTTACCATCTCCAACAGAAAACACTGTTCACAAACTGCTCCAAACAGCTCTACTGTAGTCCAGCCTTTACTTCAGAGACAAACGTGGTCACTTTGTAACACACGTTATAATGCTCGCCTAGCTGCTAGCATGGCACGCCCTCATACTCTGCTTCTGACTGGCTAGTAGTCCTTACCTAGGTACTGTCAGGGCACGCCCTCATACTCTGCTTCTGACTGGCTAGTAGTCCTTACCTAGCTACTGTCAGGGCACGCCCTCATACTCTGCTTCTGACTGGCTAGTAGTCCTTACCTAGCTACCTGTGTGACTCCCAACAAAGATGGAACAGAAGTGAGAGGTCTCACTCTGTAGCTAAAACAGAGAGCTCAACACACAGGGTGAAAAGAGGAGCTGCAGCAATGTGCAGTACAACAAAAATATTAAACCATGTAAACCTATTCTGATATAACCTCTAAATACAATTATGAACCTGATAATGAGCATAATATGAGCACTTTAAGTTCTGGATTAAACCACAGTTCTCTGAGCAACAGGAGAGTTAAATGTGACTGTGTGTTTACACCTGACACTCATGCAAGTGTGCTACTGGATATCTAGCTGCCATGTAAATGTAATTATCCTGCTTATCTCTCATGCCTTTACTTTCGCTCTGTCTGTCTGCAGGTCAGCTAATTGCTACTTTGACATTGAGTGGCGTGGGAAGAGGCTGACTCTCCGGGCTGCCAATGGGAAATACGTCGCCGCCAAGAAAAACGGCCAGCTAGCAGCAACCATCGACTCTGCCGGTCGGTGAGATTTGTTGATTCAGCCGTTCAGACACTGACACGTAGCTAACTGATTTACAGTGCAGCACAGGAATTACATCTTGGCTGGTTGTTCCAATAGATTCCAGTGGTTCAGTTTCGCAACAGCAGAATGTAACTGTTTACTCTTTGGCGATTTAGCTTTGTTGCAATCTTTTCCTTTGTTCTTTTTCCATGTTTGTGTTGCATTTCTTTTTAAGTTGATTATCTTGATTGGAAACATGTGAGAACTATGTATGCAGAGTTATGAGCTTGCACTATGACATAAACAGTGGTGGAAAGTCACTTTTACGTACTTGAGATACTACATCTCTACCAGCTACAACAGTTAAATGCACCTACATACTGTATTGCTGCATCAATGTATAGAATACAATATATCTGTCACAGGGGACATTTAACTGCAGTACAAGTACTTTTACTTTGATACTTTAAGTATATTTAGCTGATAATACATCTTTTACATTACATTTACTTAAGCAAGATTGTACTTTTACATAAGGATCTGATTTGGGGGCACATAACCCCTCATAAAACTGCAAATTGTTGCTTTTACACTTTGGTTTTTGTACAGATTAAACCAACAAGATATAACGTGTTCATAAATGAGCTTTAGAGATGCTAGTAGGTGGATTTTGTAACTTTTGGACAGAGCCAGGCTAGCTGTTTTCCTCCGTTTCCACTGTTTGTGCTAAGCTAAGCTAACCAGGTGCTGGCTGTAGCCTTACATTTAATGGACAGATATGAGAGTGGTATTTATCTTCTCAGCAAGAAAGCAAATAAGCATATTTCACAAAATGTCAAACTGTTCACAAACACCAGCTCACACAGATGTTACAAACGGCTAATGTGAAGACTTTGCACAACGTTTGGCCATTAGAGCAACTGCTGTTCTTGCTGCGAGACACAATGTCAGTAAGCAGATCAGAAGATACTCCCATTAGAAAGCGGGCGCTGGGTGCTGGCATTAGTGCATCAAAGCTGAAGCTTTCACTTTGTGCTGCAGTTTCTGATGAGGGAGCTGTTGGCTTCCACACCTCTTTTTAGGGCATTTTTGAAGCCAAGTTGCTTTGCATACAATTTTAAATGAGATGTATGAAAACCTCGGCACTTTAAACTAAAAGAGTAAGCTGCAATATGATGCACAAGTTAGTGCTTTCAATGTACAGATTGTGGTATTTAGAAAATTGGGTCTAAAGTGTTTAATTGAATTTCAGTCAATAATTAAAGCATTTAGTGAACTAAACGTTTTTGAGGTTGTTGTGTCTTTACGGAAGTTTTAGCACTCCGACGCTCCAGTAAACATGCTGTGCCCTTCGTCTGTCCCCAGGTGAGTCCGAGGAGTTTCTCATGAAGCTGATTAACCGCCCGATCATCGTGCTGCGTGGGGAGCATGGCTTCATCGGCTGCAGGAAGGTGACGGGTACGCTGGACTCCAACCGCTCCTCCTATGACTACTTCACCCTGGAGTTCAGAGACGGCGCCTACAGCCTGCAAGGTCAGTTTAGGTGTTTTTAGCTGGCAGCAGATAGACGCTCAGGGTCTTGCTGAAGGACATGTTGACTGTTGTGGGCTGTGAACTTGCGTGGCAGCATTACACAGCCGGCAGGAAGGTATTGCTCGTCAGAGCGCATGGAGGAACCTCCGCCAGGCATGCAAGGGATTAAATCATTTACTCCCATTATGGATTAAATCATTTACTCCCATTATGGATTAAATCATTTACTCCCATTATGGATTTACATTTGTGCTAAAAAGAGGGATTTGATTCGGATAATTTCCCAGCCCTTCACATTATGTAACAAACAAAGCAATTTTAAGCCGAAACTTTTGTTCCCTCCTCCATTTTTTTCACACCCTTCCCCCACCTCTCTGCCACATGATGCCCCATCTACACACTCGTGTCGCTCTCTTGCTCTTCCCACCTTTTCTCTGTCTCAAATCATCTCCTCTCCTCCTGCAGACTCCACGGGGAAATACTGGATGGTGGGTAACGAGCAGTCGGTGGTGAGCAGCAGCGACACGCCCGTCGACTTCCTCTTTGAGTTCTGCGACTACAACAAGCTGGCCGTCCGCCACGCCGCCGACAGCAAGTACCTCCGCGGCGACCACGCCGGCGTGCTGAAGGCCAACGCCGACGACCTGGAGAGCGCCACGCTTTGGGAGTACTGAGGGAAGCGGGGGGGATGCGGCCGCCCACTGCTGCGATGCTGATGAATGAAGTGTGGCGACCGGCACAGCCCGTCCCTTGCATCTCTACCTATCCACATCCCCCACTCCCCCCCTCCCCCGCCGTTCCTCATATTATAGCCTGTACTTATGACTTTACATGTTGATGAACTGCACACAGAGAACAGGACGGATGGAAGAAGAAAGGAAGGAGACACTCCTTTTCTCTCCTGCCTCCCTTTCCTTCCCTATACGCTTCCCTTCCCACCTCTGCAGCGCCAACCTTTATCTGTTGCCATAGTTACGGTGGGGCTGTGCACTTTTTCTGCTCCGATCTGGTTCGCTGCTCGACCCGTCACTCGCTCCTTCCTCCTCGCCTTGCGATTAAGCCGTCCCTCTCCCAGAGCAGAGCCACGTTTTAAAGAGCCCCCTCCTCCCCCTCCCACGTCTCTCTATTGTCTGTGTGAGCAGCACGTGGTGGCAGTATTTATGGTATCCGACCTGGTCTGCTAGATCTGTTTCTACCTGATTTAATCTCTGCAAAACAGATCCACCATCACCGGATAGACTCTCCGTCAGCTGCTTCCTGTCAGCTGGAGACACGACGGCGGGTCTGTTTTTGTCCGGTTGCGTCACGTAGAAACTTACCTTCTTGCTCCTATCAGACCAGGCCCGGTTAGTTTGTTTTCATGAGTAGGCCCTGATGCCTCTGTGTGATGTAATGACTATGTGATATAACTGGAGTGGATCGGATGATGATGATAAAGATATTGAAGATGGTGTAACCTCCCCCCAACCCCTTATTCATCTCAAGTGTAAAATATTCAAATGTAAACTAGTTTACTGTGTTGTTCTCTAGCTGTGTTTTCATTGGTTTGCCAGGGATTTTCCAAAACCAAACAGGATGTAGGAAGTTACCCCCCCCCCCCCCTCCCATCACCCCACCACACTCTAAACCTATTGTCCCGAGAACAGCATAAAGAAAATAGAAATGGTGCGGCCACATACTGTATGTTTACTGCACTCACCTGTACTTACTGGGAGAGGAAAAAAAGCACTCCCTGATACACAGTTGGATTTCTTTTTCTTTCTACGTCCAAGGCACAGACATTATCATCATAGCATCTGGGTGAAATGATTTATAGACCCTTTTGAAAGCTGCTTTTTGAATCCTTTAACTAAAACCCAGACCTCAGCCTTTACCTAGACCAAACCTTTGATACTGGAATAACCGATCATCTCGCACACAACTGACCAAACTGGAACCTGGTGCTACTAACCCATGACATGTTCAGAAATGTTACAGTCCCGTCGAGCATTTCACACACTGTCTGGACCAACAGATGGCGATTACATGCTGCGTCCCTGCCCCTGCACTTGAGAGCTTTGCCATATAACCCGAAGGGGCTGAAAGAGTGCCCTTAATAACCTAAATCTGCTTCTTCTTTAGTTTTAATTTCTGTCTGAGCTTTTGCGAAGTATCCTGGCAGCCTTTACAATGAGTTTGTGTTTGTTTGATTTTTCTGTCCCTGACTTGTCAGTGAAGTTGGAGAAGGCATACTTTTGGAAAAAAAAAGAAAAGAAGAAGACTTTAAATTTGTCGTCTATTGAAATTAAATGTCTGTTATATAGCACAATGCGCCTAGGGGTCCTGCCCTCTCTGACTCTACACCCTTCAGCTTTCTCCATAACACAATAAGCATTGGTTTCTGTCTACTGATTTTTATAATACAGCAAAGATTATCTTGGCACTGATTATGATTGGGCTCTTCCATCTATCATCAGCATCATCATCTAGCATTCCTCTGATGTGAAAATCAGTATGGAAAACCAATCATTGTAGCTCCGTGAAATGATACATGATTGTAGCCGACTCCTCAACAAGTCCGACCAATTTTCTCTCAGAAGTTTCGAGCGTTTGGGAATATCAAGTGAATACAAGGAGCGGTTGTCCTCAGAGAAGCCTGCGTCTCCAAGGTAACCAAGACCAAGGCTTTAGACAAACGGATGTGGAAGGTTAAACATGTGGTAATGACTGTGCCTTACTCTTGAGTTTTTGGGCAGTAGGAAAATAAAAGATTAAAAAAAAAAAGAAAAGAATCCACATCTTTGCTTTGTATAACTGGAACTTCTTTTTGTATTATTTTGTATAATTTTTTTTTTTGATATTGTGGATTAACCTCTCTCTCGTGCCATTGGTTCACCTGAAATCCAACGACCAATAAAACTGGGATTTGGAACGCTATACGTCTCTTTAATTGTTTCTTTTTGTGCTTTATTGATGATTGTTCCTCTTATTAAACTATCCATTTTCATATTTAGTTTTTAAAAAAGTTGTCCATACACATAATGGTTATTTTTGTTTGCTCAAACGATTTTATAAGCTTATTAGCTCCATAATTTGAAAACTCTCCATAAAAAAAAGACTTTTTTTGATTTTCAGCCTTTATTTTTGACAGGACAGCTGAAGACATGAAAGGGGAGAGGGAGAGAGTGTGGGGGGGGGGATGAGACTGAGTGAACTGAGCTACACGGGCGCCCTTTTTGATGTTTTTTTTAACTATCCTGTTTTATAACGCTACATACATGATATTGCATTAAAAGACTGCTAAAGCTACATGCAGGCAAAAAGTTAGCATCCTCAGATTATCTGAAGACATTAAATTAAAGACCAAGGCATTGTTCTTGTATTGCAGTGTAGAACATAGATATAAAACATTGGCTTTTTGTCGGGGGAACCAGGGAGATCCGGGTCGGCCTACAAAAATATTAATATATTCTATAAATATTAATTTTTTTTTTTTTGAAAGAGAAAGAAACCATTCAAAGTCTTCATACACCGCTTCAACGCGGAGAAATGTAAAGCTTGACAAACCTGCCGTGCTTATGGTTGCTAATGCTTAAATGCACAATCACTGTTCGGGGAGGCGTTTAGCAAACTGTCAACTATACAATTACAAATATTTTATCATAATTGTGCAAGTTTTCCTTAAATTTTAACATGACATGGAGATCATTGAAGTGATTTTTAATTAAAGCTGAGTTTAAACCGGGCTTGACGGACACAGCAGAGGATCTGTGAGGTAGAAGAGGTTCAGGATCTCAGGCTAAATTCTGGTTTCTTTTCACATGCTGATTTTATACCTACAAAACACTATGATGGGCATAGATCAACCTGCATAGTTCTGAAAACCACAGCCTTGTGCTGCTCGTTGCTCATATAATCATAGTGCTTCACACCTGGCCTCCTGCCAGTTTCTGACCACAGCGGTGGTCCATGTGCTGTCCCAGTTACACACACACACACACACACACACACACATATATATATATATATATGGAAACACATTTTTTTTCCTGTCTCCTGAATAGAGCCTTTGTGTTGAAACATTTATTCAAGTGCAGAGAAAGGGCAACCGTCTCTAAAGACACACACACATACACACACACACACACACATGAAAACCATTCAGGGTGGTAATGGTAATGTAATGATGGAGCCTCTAGAGCGGGTCTCTAATCCACCCCCCACCAGCCTCGTCAGGCTTGCAGATCCCAGAGGAACACCCAACATGGCAAAACAAACACACACCACCCCTACGCCTAATCTCTGCTTCTGCTGCCTCATGTCCCCCTTCCCATCTAATCTCTCTCTCTCTCTCTCTCTCTCTCTCTGCCTGCTTTAACCATCATCCCATCAATCCCTCCATCCCTCATACTCTTTTTTCCTCTCCCTCTGATCTCTCCTCCCTTTTTTCCCTTCCTCCCTCTTTTGAACAATTTCTCCCCGAAGAGATGAGTCACTCAAAATGTGACCCAGATCCCAGAAATGAGTGCAGTGGTTTGTGGGTAAAGTGTTAGGCTGCAGGCAGAGTCGGCTGGTTGGCCCTCTCTCTCTCTCTCTCTCTCTCTCTCTCTGAACAAATGAACCGAAGAGAGGGAATGGGGGGGTTGAGGGAGGGAGGGAGGGAGCAGAGGCTGTGTGCGAAATGGCCGCCGTCTCCACCCACATACGAGTCCTTCTACACCTCAACCGACCGTCTTGTTACCATGGAAACAGCAGCTGCCAGAAGCTGAGAGGTCTGAATCATAGAGGCGAGTGAGTGTGTGGTGTTGTCAGGGCCAGAAATGTCAAAAACCTTCATTACATCCAAAATGCGGGCTGACTGAGGCCTAGTGAGGCTTGTGTGGTTGGAGTGGGTGGGGGTGTACAGAGCTTAGGGGGGGTTAGGATGAGGAGCAGGAGGAGGAGGGCGGGGGCGTCTGCCTTTGATCAGAAAAGACCTCATCATTGAGAAAACAGCACAAGGCCAAACCGCTGAACTACTCCCAATCCCTCCTCTTATATTCCTCCCATCTACTCGACTGCAGAGGACGGGTGTGTGTGTCTGTGTGTGTGTGTGTGTGTGTGTGTGTGTGTGTGTGTGCGTGCGTGTGCGTGCGTGCATGTGTGTGCGTGCGTGTGTGTGTGTGTGTTTACTGTCTCTTCCACCTTTCATCTACAGGCTCTCCTCGCACTAATCAAATCTACGTCCATCCGTGTTTTCCCATCACTCACGTGGCCGGGCAGTGAGGCAGTGGGCCACTGGGTCAGTCAGTAATCTCTTTAGGGGATGTGAAGGAGCAACATGGGTCTGCGCAGGATGAAAAGCAAGTTAACTCAATATGACTATGAGATTAGAAGAGAATAGAATAGAATGCCTTTTATTGTCTCTATACACATGTACAATGAGATACATATAAATATATATATATGGTTTTATATACAGTGTGATATGCAGTGTGGGTTATTGCACATTATTTGAATATTGCCCAATAGTGGTGATCATATTCAATGAGTAATAGATATTGGACAATGAGAGTAATGATATTGCACAGAATACAAATATTGCACAGTAGTAGAATTGCACAGTAACCCCTAACCCTAACCCTAACCCTAGAGACAGAGAGGGCACTGTTGGCATACGTCCACATCTGCTGTATGTTGTGTAGTCATGTCTACACCTTCAGAAAAAAGCCACATTATAGCAACACATTCCCCTTGGAAATGCTAGCAGCGCTGTTGGGCTGTATTTAGGGGCAGTGGTGCTTTGAGCTAGATGCTAACATAAGCCATTAACAAGGCTCACAATGACAATTTGGGTGCCAGATGAGCCTTATTAGGATTTTATTGGTGATCCAGGTGTTAGATTTCAGCCATGAGATCATTGCTTTTCAGTCAGAACAACAAGGATGATAAAGTCTTAATTTTAAAACCTTAGTGAGGGTTTGCAGGGTCAGGAAATCAGTTCAACTTAAAAAATGATAGGAATAACGCCTTTAGCTGCAACAGCAAGTGTGAGAATTGTTCAGCATTGTTTTTTTTATGCAGTTCCAGTGAGAGTTAGTTGGGTAGGAGGGTGATGAATTGTGAGAAACACACAAATCTTCATATAGAGCATATTGTGAAGGCTAGGAACTAGTGTAAGAGTATAACTTATTAGTGTTTATCTACAGTAGTCGGCAGGTACAAAACATCTTGCAAAGACTGTATGAGAAGCTGTATACTGAGCGGCACAGCTGTAAAAACACACACTCATTAAAAATATACACACTCATTAAAGATGCAGAAGACACAAACAGTGCCAGCGGAGGTGGAGCAGCAAAAACCGTCTGGGGAGCAAATGCTGCCAGACACCAGCGGTCCTTGTGGACGAGGCAGCAGAGGGCTTTCATATGCAAATCCTGAATGGTTTTCATGTGTGTTTGTGTGTGTGTGTGTGTGTGTGTGTGTGTGTGTGTGTGTGTGTGTTACAAACAGAGCCTTGGATGGTCTGTGATGAAGTGATGTGTATGCCTTTAAGGTGGACAGCTTACAGCAGTATGACACAGTTAGTATGAGGATAGTAACACTGACACTGGCAGCATTCCACGCTGGTGATCACTCTTTTCTATGTCTACTTCACCCAGTAGTTTCTCACTTCTCTCACCTTCAACGTCATCCTAGAAATTTGATGAGAGGTTCAAGCAGACGTTACAATGCAAAGATAAAGTGGAGAGAGACAGAAACTCAGACTCAGAGAGCTGCACCAGTGTCGTAGTACACGCTCTTGATTCCTAATTGATGAGTTGTATGAGTGATCGTGGGGTGAATATGGACGATCCATTACTCAAGAATTCAGACTGAAGACGTGGGTTGTGGTTGTTTTTTCCATACTGGAATTTTAAATACTGAGGAGGAGAGAGCTGAGAGTACATATGGGGGGAGTCGTTTTTAATTTTCTCAAGATAAGGTCGTCAGCAAAAATCCAAGATTGCAAATTGTGTGTATGTGTGAGTGTGTGTGTGTGTGTGTGTGTGTGTGTGTGTGTGTGTGTGTGTGTGTGTGTGTGTGTATTCTTGTTTAACTATATTTGTGGGGTCCAAAAACTGGGAGTCCAGTATACTTGTGGGGTCCCAACAGCTTTGTGGGGCCAAAATGCTGGACCCCACAACTTTAAAGGGCTGTTTGAGGGTTAAGACTTGGTTTTAGGATTAGGGTTAGAATTAGGTTATGGTTAAGGTGAGGGTAAGGGTTAAGGTTAGGCATTTAGTTGTGATGGTTAAGGTTAGGGTAAGGGGCTAGGGAATGCATTATGTCAATTATGGGTCCCCACAAAGATAGTGCCACGCACTATGTGTGTGTGTGTGTGTGTGTGTGTGTGTGTGTGTGTGTGTGTGTGTGTGTGTGTGTGTGTGTGTGTGCGTGTGTGCGTGTGTGTGTGTGTGTGTTTGTGTGTGGACACATTGTACTGTTACAGTCCCAGACAGGAAGCTGCAGCAGAGGTGGCCTTTGTCCCTCTCAGGTGTCCCAGGAGATATGCATGTCATGTCTGGTTCATGTTTTCAGGACTGCAGACAGAAATGCATCTCAGATCAATCTCATCAAACCTAAAACCTGGGCATCAGCTCCACACCAGCTATTCACTGAAAGGGCTAATGGATTGAATTCAGTGGTTTGAATAGGGAACTGTGTATTTTACAGATAAAGCCCATTTCATACACAATGACACAGAGGTGCTTTACTTCCCGCATGAAAGACATACAACCAAATAACAGAGATAAAAGGAAAGACCAACAGTAGAAAAACAACATAAGTTGTAACATAACATAAGGTGTGGGCGATATGGATAAAATCATCTATCATAGTATATTTTATAGTGCAATATATATTGTGTTATATAGATAGATTGGTAAGGGCTAGCTTAGCAGTTGAAGTTGCAAAAGAACGAAGAGATATGGACGTTTCCAATGCAGTTTAAATGATACAAATCTGTTCTGCCAATGTGGATATATATATTTATTTATTTCTAAAGTCAAGAAAACAGTTTTGCCTGCAAATTTGAGGGCGTAGCTGTCAAGCAGTATAACATCAGTAGACTATAAGCTGTATGCCTAGGTGGGTAATTACAACATATTGACGCAGGGAAACACACATTGAACATTTGACGTACACTGTTGTCCTGAGTTAGTTGACTAGAAATTACTAGAAATTTGCGTGGAAACCTGTTGCCTTAAACCATCTTAAGTTTTTACACAAGGTCAAGTTGTACTAACACAGAGCGGTAAGTTGATGCAGTAGACAAATCAAATTTACATTAGAAGTCATTACTTAAAAATCATTAGTAAACAAATTTTTTTTATGTTGTCTAAAATAAGCATGTTAAATTAAAGCTTTAGTGTGTACCTTTTTTTTATATTAATGAACGTCCGTTACATTCAAGCCATTGCCAAATAAGTTGCTACAAAACTAATGAAGACTATCAGCTCCACACAACTCTCTTTGTATTTCTCAGTATGACTATGTTCAGAAGATTGGTGTCGTCCAGCGACTGTCACGTTCAGAAAACCGAGTGAAGATAGTTACCTCTTCTGAAGAGTCCATCAGGTTTTTTTAATCCTCCGTGTCCTCCTCATGGATGTATTACAGTTTTTTCCAATTGCTAACACACTAAAATGACATGCATAGCACAGTTATTTAAACTGACACACAGAGAGCAAAACCTCTTCTCGAGTCTCCAAAAAATCTAAACACATTTTCGGCTTTACACACACTTTGCAATTCAAAATGGCACTTTTTAAATGCACTGAACACGGTTCTCTGCATAAGACACAACAATCTGACATAAAGTCACGTTTGCCATTCAAAATGACACTACATGAGCTAATTGGCCAATACATGCGCCACCTGGCCAATCACCTCAATGGTTCATTGTTACCACTTCAATCAGGAAGTAAGCACTATGAAAATACCACAGGTGAGCACCTTTTTTTCTATATATTTTTTCTGCACATTTTTTCTGCAATTTACTTTTTCAGTTTACTGTTTTTTGTGAGCATATTTTTGTTCAGTCCGATGTAAATCTGCTGTGCATATGTTGCACAGACTTGTTTGGTGAAAAAAAAAAAATGTTTCAACAGCATGTGTGTGTATCTGCAAATATTTCTGTGCATGTGAACAATCTGAAGAATTTTCTACAATTTGAACTATTTTAGTATTATGGCAAAGCATACTAAAGATGAGAGTGCTTTTCATGATGCCCAACAGTGTGTAGTTGGTTAGACAAAAATCTGGTAATATGAATGAAGTGTGTGCCATTTGGTGCAAAAGTTTGATTTTGATAATATATATGTAGTTTGGGTTGTAGTGCTTCATTTTGCAGGATATATATATGAGGTATTTTGCAGTTTGGGTGTGTGGTTTTGTGAATTGTCTTAAATATTTTGATAAAACCAGCCTAGTTTGCAAAATTGTGTTTTAGCAATTGGAAAAAACTGTGAGAAAGGAAGGGTGGGGATGGTGCACGATCACGGAAGGCTTGTATCATGTGGATGCATCGACTCGACGGCGTACCCCTGCAGACCCCCGCAGACCCCCGCGGACCCCTCTGCGTCTATGCCGGACCCTACGCCGTAGCCTGACGTGCACCTCTCGAAAAATGTAACTACACGTCGAGGCGACGCAGACCGCAAGGACTGTGATTGGTCAGATTAATACCGATCATAGTAGCTTGTAGCTTTTCCGGTTTTCCCCTCCCTCTATACTCTACCGCCATTGTTTTGCGTGGAGTTGTTTGTTTCGTGAAAAGGACAACGATGCATCAAGTTGAGGAGCGTTTGATCGAGGTAAATATAAGTTCGTTGTTTAGCTACCTCTGTTTGTGTGGGCTACTAAGCTAGCTAGCTAACAATGCTAACAGGTTGTCCAAATACCAAGGGGGTAAGCTTCTCCTCGGACCGCGAACCTCCTATGGCGCCATTTTAATGCTACAAAGTGATCACCTCCCGTTAGCATCCCATTGACTGCCATTCATTTTGACGTCACTTTGACAGAGAATAACTTTACATCTGAAGAGTTTAAAGACTCTATTTGTCCATTGTTTATTTCTAAAGAAACACGACAATGTATAAAAGGCTCCATTACCTTGTACCTCACGTTATGGCTCCGTAGTAGACGTTTTTGTAAAAATAGGCTAATGATTGTGTCATAACCACGCGACTTACTGTCGCATAGTAGAGGAATTACCGTATAGTACAGGAGAAGCGCACAGGCAGTTTTGTCTCACATTAGCTGTTTAAGTGTAATTACTAATGTTAACTATAATTTTAGTTAGCATTAATTAGCCTGTGTCTATGTTATCTCCTTACATATACCTACGCTCTCCGTCTCTGCTAGATTGGGAATGATTGAGATTTCTCTTGGCACAGCTACCAGAAGACTTCCAACTTTCAGACAGGTTGCTCACGTCACATTTACGTCGTCTCCCTCAGTTGGAGGCTGCGCAGTAACACTCAGCGCTCACCGGAAAAGTGCTTCTAATGGCCTTCACTGGTCTCCGTCCAGAGCAACGGGATCTGTTGGTCCATTCTTATATACTGTCTATGCCAAATACACGTCGCCATGGTACATCGTCTGTAACGTCTGTGCAAACAAAATGTAACATAACATGTTGAAAATGCTGTTTTTATAGCGCTGCTAATTCCATAACTTATAAAAGACTTCTGGTCTCAAATTAGACTGCATAGACCACAAGTGTAATTACCTGCACAGACAAAGACCAACCAACTCTCTCTTTAGCTCTTTGTCTTTCACAGGAACAGACCTCAACAACACCCTCAGATTCCAACTCCATACCATCCACTTCACCTACTGAGTCATCCTCGGTGCCCCCCCAGCCACCAGCCTCACCTGCACAGCCATCGTCTACCCAACCACCACTTGTGCCTGCTGTGTGTGGGTCCCCAGCTTCAATGCTACCCGAGTCACCTGTGTCCCGAGTGGGGTCCAAACGGAAGAGGAACCTGGATGACTGGCTGGTGAAGCAGATGGCGCGGCTAGACGAACACCGGATGGACCTCCGGGAGAAGCTGGTGCAGGACACCGGTGACGAGTGTAGCAGATTTGGCCGAATGGCGGCTGATCTGCTACGGAGGGTGCCAGAGGGCCTGAGGTCTGATGTTGTGTTTAATGTGCACAGGATGCTGTATGAGAACAGACAGCAGCAAGACCATTTGCACCCTTGTACTGATTCAGTGCACTTTTGTAAATATTTAAAATTTTCTTAGATCATGTTGTATATTACAGTACAATTATATTGTGTTTTTTTTCTTGTACTTATTACACACACACACACACACACACACACACACACACACACATGCCAGCTCGACGCACACACCAGCGCACAAGTATAAACATCAGGCCACTTAAACGTGCGGTATACTCGCCGCAGCCGACCTGTCGAGCGCCAGTGTGATGTCATGGGAGTGGTGTAACTGTTTATACTCCCGCGTGGTCGCGACACTAGTTGCAGTCTTCTCCTGAACAAAGGTGCCGCTAATGAGGAAAGACTACCGACTTTGCTGTTTCTACGGACTAGAAGAAGAAGAAGAATGTAAACAACGGCAGAACTGGCAGCAGCATTGCCGTCAATGCTTCGATTTGATTCGATGACCTACTTGGTCGGATCAAGCCTTTCATTCACCATAAAAGAACTCATCTTAACCCAGCAAGTTTACAAGAGAGACTTGCAGTCACTCTGAGAGTCCTGGTCCTGGTCCTCCGTCATGGTGCAACAATAAATGTAGATAAACATGAACACTAAATCAACCATACAAAACTAAAACCCATGTAACATACCCAAAACATTAACGTAACGTTATTAAAACACACGGACAGAAACCGCTCAGAACGTATTTGTTTTCCCATGAGCCTTTGCACCGCTTCAGCGCAGAACAGTTCAAATGACCCCTCCCAGAAATTTAAAGGTGCAGTAGGTAAGACTTATAAAACTAACTTTCTGTCATATTTGCTGAAACTGACCCTATGTTCCAGTAGAACTACATGAAGCAGGTCATTAAAAAAAAAAAAAAATCCAGCCCCTCAGCTGCCACCAGATGCACCAATCAGGGCCGGGGGGGGGGGGGTCTAACTGTGTGTCAATCACTGCTCATGCACACACATTCATTCTCCCTTGTGGGGGGAGGGGCTTAGGAGACCGTTTTGGGCTTTAACAGAAAGGGGGGAGGGACTGAGAAGTTGTTGATGTTCAAATTTTTTGGCTAAGTCCTGGATCTTTACAATCCTACCTACAGCACCTTTAACATCCTTAGTTATCTCTGCTTAACATGATCTGTGCACTGCATACTTAAGCTGATTATTACAAGCAACTGATGTGGTTTAGCAAAGAATAAGTAGTGACCACTAAAAAGTTTAATTACAACTAAATCTGGGTTTACAGAGTAGGGGATAAACATTGCTGACAACATAAAACCTTTGAAATGTCTTCTTAATAGTCATATTGAGAGGATAGCTGGGGACATAGGAGCCTGGGGACATAGAAAGACTCCCCTACTAAACACAAAGTCATTCATTTTGCAGGTATTTAGTCATAAACCAAAGTACTAGATGAATATTTTTTCTCTCCAGTCATTATGATTCATCCTCTGTGTGCCATAAATACCTGTAGCAAATTTAACAGCAGACATGCAGTAAAATGCAATGGAAAAAGTTTTAACTAGTTTTCAGTCCTTACTTTCTGCATTTACACCTTCCTCTAGTGAGCTTCTAACTTTCCATTTAGCTGCATATTCATTTTCATGTCAGAGCATGAGTGACAGCACAGCTTTGCCTTTTCACGTCACTTAGGCTAGTCCTTTGTTCTTGGAAATAAATGAGTCATTAGCAGATTAATGCTATCCAACTGTAATCCGTGACCCACACGCTCGTCTGGAGGGCCCTGGGGTGTGTTCAAGGACTAGAAAAGAGTAAAACACGTACAGTATACTATGGTTTGATGAGAAAGACATGGTCGTTTTCATGAATCCAGGGTGAAGGGTCACAGCTGAGTCATGGGAGTCACACACACACACACACACACACACACACACACACACACAAAGAAACTCTGTGAACCTATTTTACACATCATCATTTTATTCATCATGCCAGCCTGTAAACACAGCTGACAATAATGCCAGCAGAGCTCTGTCAAGTCCATAGACTGCATGGTCAAGTCTGATCAAGTCTGATGTCATAGTGATGTCATAAAAAAGTGTAGGTTATCTCTGCTTGGGTTTACATGGAAACTTGAATTTTTCAACAGAAAGCTTGTGTTAACTGCAGACATATGCTGCGTTCATGCCACCTGGGAATAACCCCGTGATTACGTTGTTTTTCCGACTGCCAGCGTTCACATGGCCGGGATGCGTGTTATTCTTCTTCTGTTATATTGGCGTTTGGCATAACAACTTCTTGCATGACTGCCACCAACGGTTGGCCGTAGCCTAGAGCAGGTGTGTGAAAACATGGAGGCCACAATAACAAAAGATTTGCTGCTGTTTTCTTATACGAGCATAGAAACAGCACATGGACCGGTGTTTGTTTGTGTTATCTGCAGGACGACGAACGGGAAAGGACACGGATAATGTGTTTTCTTTTATACATGGGCCTATTTATGAATAATTTTAAACATATTATGTCTGTGTATGTTTCTTGGCAGAGGCATTTGTCCACAATAAACAGTTTATTGTCATTGAAATATGTCCAGTGAACCAAAGTCGCCTACATCAAACGTCAGTTGTCAACAACGCGTCACCAACTGGGAAACTCTGTCAGCAAAATCTAGCCCGAGTTTCCCACAGGAAGTGACGTGAATGGTGACGTTTTCACTCGGAAAAATGTTTTTCCGATGTCTATGAACGCAGCAATAGAGCTTGACGAACATTGGTGAGTACCAGGCAGGGAGGGTCTAATGAAATGAAATGAATACAATTGTATTGAATTATGGGAAGTGTAGGAGCCAGTGTTCTTAGAGGCCTAAAAGTCAGGATATCTATATTCTCTTGTTTTAGCCATGCTAGCAGTGTGGCTCAAATGATGTCTGTCCATCTGTTGGTACACCTCTTTGATCCAGGCTGAAATATCAACCAATAACAACTACCACCATGACGTTTGGGTCAGACATTCATGTCTCCCACAGAAAAAATTGTAATGCATTTGGTGATCCTTTGACTTCATGTTTAGTGCCACCATCAAGTTATTTTAATACTTTGGTTTTTGACTAAATATCTGCACCATACATTTCTGTATTAAAGCTTTAGTGCGTAACGTTTTGATATTAATAAACGTCCGTTTCATTCAAGCCATTGCCAAATGAGTTGCTACAAAGCTAATTAAGACTATCAGCTCCACAAAACTCTCTCTGGATTTCTCAGTGTGGCTATGTTCAGAAACTGGTGTCGTCCGGCGACTTTCCCGCGCAGAAACTCAAGCGAAGATAATTACTTCTTCTCAAGAGTCCATCATGTTTTTCTAATCCTCCGTGTCCTCCTTGGCTACTAGCTACTGCGTGGGGGAGGCGTGGGGGTGATGCGCGATCACGGAAAGCTTGCATCATGCGGATGTGCCGACAGTTTTGTTGTCAATACTTAGAATTTATCATTGGGGCGACAGAAACTACACACTATAGCTTTAATTTATGTTTAATTCTGATTAGCAAACATTAGCATACTAACATGCTAAACTAAGAACATGGTACTTTCTAAACATCAACATGTTAACCACAGATATAAAAGAGTTTTATATCTATGATGTTAACGTTGTCATTGTGAGCATATTAGCATGCTGACATTAGCATTTAGCTCAAAGCACGGCTGTGTCTGAGTATAGCCTCAGATAGACTGTTTGTTTAATCTGTTCCTCGCTCCATCCCCCAACTTTATGAACATGCAACACTTAATCTCTGGAGTACTGCTTCATGGGTAATGCTGTTTGTTTTTTGACTTTGAGGCAATTGTCAAGGTTGACCTCCAAAGGAATTCTGGTGTTATTGTATGGAGGAATACAGCAATTTATTTACACATATTTCAGTCACGTAGCTTCAGTGATGCCAGGAATTGTTAAAATATAAACTATTGGATGTATGGGTAGCTCACCTGGTAGAGCAGGCGCCCATATATATAGAGGTTTACTCCTCGACGCAGTGGCCGCAGGTTCGACCCTGCGGCCCTTTGCTGCATGTCATTCCCCTTTCATGTCTTCAGCTGTCCTATATAAATACAGGCCTAAGAAAATTATCTTTAAAAAAAAAAAAAAAAAAAAAAAAATTATATATATATATATATATATATATATATAATATATATATAAATATATATATATATATAGATATAAAAACTATTAAATCACACATTTCATTTGAGTCTATTTTCTGTCTCAAAACACTAGACCTACACAGTAATAAACCACTCTACCATTCATATTCTAATGGACTATGGAAGCCCCTACATGTCCTTGTGTGTCTTTGTTAAATACAATCCAAATCATTTCATTCATGAGGGCTTGGCTGGTGTCAGAAGATGCTGAATCTGATTAAAGTCTACTTCTGGCTCATACAAACACAGTCTGTCTTATACCACCCATGACTAAAACCATTAGGACCCCAGGGCTATAACGGGGGTTTGCTGTGCTACTTTAAGAGTCTGCATGCAGAAACAAGTCTGTAAATGTGTGTGTGTGTGTGTGTGTGTGTGTGTGTGTAGCAGCAAAGTGATTTGTCACACTTGCAGCACACTTGGCTGAACAAAGAGGTCCCCTCTCGGTAACATCACAAAGCCCGGCTGTCGCTATGCCATGATTGGCTGAAAGCAGCCGCTCTGTCATGTGATTGGCGCACAGCCTGAGGGCTCAGTTATCATGAGTCAGCCCCTTTTTTTTTTCGAGACGAGGGAGGAGGGGGAGAGACAGACTAAACGGCATGACTGAGAGAGAGACAGGCAGAGAGGTAGAAAGAAGAGGAAAATCACTATCTTTTTATAAAAAAAAAAAAACATAAAACCGTCAGAGGCAAAGCTGAAACTCGTATGAACCAGAAACTCAAGACAATGCGAACATACAACTTTATTAGAAAACTGTGTGGTTTCACACCTGTTGCACAAAAGTTACAGAAGGGAATGCTAACTGGTTTTATTTTCAATTATGTACTCAAAAATATATGTATAAACTGGAAATAAATTGTCTCAAGATTCTAAACCGTTCATCAGTTCAACCCCAAACGGAAAAAAAGATGAAAAAAGGAACATGTAACGTAGCGTTATGCTTCATTATTGAAGTCCCAAGTTCAGCGGGAGAAGGCAAAGTGTCTAAATGTGTGGGTCTCGTTCCACAGATGCACTTTTCATTTCAGTGTGTTTCATCAGATCGACTCAGAAGAATGTCCGAAATCTACATGAGCACACAAACTAGGAAAAAGGATAAGAGATAACGAGTAGAAAACTGTGATGCAAGCTGAAAGAGATACAAAATAACATCTCAAAAACAGCACTGAAATGAAAAGTAGAACTGTAGAGAGCGAGCGTGTGTGTTTGGGGTGTGTGTGTGTGTGTGTGTGTCTGAGGATGAGCTGATCGCACCACGGTTAACACACTCGTCACAGAGCGTATGTTAGAAGCGTCTGTAGTAGCGGTGCGGGGGTCCGTAGTGCATGGGCATGTCCATCATGTCCATATTTTGGTGATGAGGGTTAATTGGAGGGTGGTGGTTGTTGTTGTTGTTGTTGTTGTTATTGTTCAGGGGGGGCAGGTGCTGTAGGGGGGGCACATAGAGGGCCGGGGGCATCTGGGGGAGGACATACATCCTGCCCTGAGGCGGAGCCGGAGGGTAGCGGGGGCCGCGTGGAGGCACGAACAGGGGAGCTTGTACCGCCTGCGGGTGAGGAGGGGCCGCGGGGTTCGGGTTCTGTGGGTTTTCGGGGGGCGGACCCACACATGGCCGCTTGGTGTCGATAATGGGCTCCGGAGGAGGGCCGACCCTCTTTCCTGAATTATCTGCGAGAAGAAAAAAAAGTAAAAAAGGGAAGTTATGGATGAATCAGATGTTTCTGTCCGGTTTCATCGCAAGTTTAAATGTTATCAGGCTTCCTGGAGGTCTGAACTGAACCCCTCGCCTGCCCCGCATACTTTATACAAACACATTCAGACAGACCAAACACAGGAAACACTCCTGCAACCGCTGCCGGTTTATGGCGAAAACAACAGCCAACTTGTCTGAATAAATAAATGTTTAGACAGGCAAAAGGGGAAGCAGTAGAGAGGAAGAATAATGTTGCTGCAGTGCTACATTTCTCTGCCAGGAAACATAATTCATCACATTTCGACATCAGTCTAAAGAAATGAACGGTTAACGAGATGTTACCGTTACCGGGGTTGAATCACTGAGCAATAATAAATAGTTTCAACAGCTCCAACGGAGTAAGTGACAGCCAGTACTGACCTGCACTCTTCTTATTCAGCTCTTCCTCTCCTTTCTTCTGGATCTCCTGAATGATTCGCTCATCATCTTGCTGCAGAAACAAACACACAGAAGTTGTTAGTACAGTAAAAACAAAGTATAACAAAGCTTTAGCCACCAACATAGCACTTGTTTAGCTGCAGGCTTGTGTTTTATAAAGTATACACCAAGAAGACCAAAGAGCTCATTGTGGACTTGAGGAAGTCTAAAGCTGGCACACCCGCCCCCCATCCTCATCAACGGGACTGAGGTGGAGCGTGTCACCAGCTTCAAGTTTCTGGGTGCCCACATCTCTGAGGACCTCTCTTGGACCCTCAACACCTCTACCCTGATCAAGAAGACTCACCAGCGTCTCTTCTTTCTGAGGAGGTTTGGTATGGCAACTGCTCTGCCCATGACCGGAAAGCACTGCAGAGGGTGGTGAAAACTGCCCAACGCATCACCGGTTCCTCACTCCCCTCCATCGAGACCATCCAGGGCAAGCGATGCTTGCGTAAGGCCCGCAGCATCATCAAAGACTGTTCTCACCCCAACCACAGCCTGTTCAACCAACTCCCGTCCGGGAGGCGTCTGGGGTCTCTCCGCACCCGTACCAGCAGGTTCAGAGGAAGCTTCTTTCCTGCGGCTGTCACCCTATTGAACTCTTGCTCTGCATCCCGGTGACAATTTAACCTACTAACTGACGAATCAGGGAAGGTAACGTAATGACTGATAAGACTACTACACGAGGCAAACGCTGGCGTCAGCGTCGTCGTTTCCGAAGGGCTCCGTTTATGCCCGTCCACACTACAACGCAACCCCGGCAATTTTAAACCAAAAAGGGGTCTACAGTGTTTCAAAATGTCTTTGTTCACGGAGCTCGGAAACGTCGGACTAGTGTGGACGCGAGGCGTGAACGCAGCAATAGTTATTCGTTTTTAAACCAAAAGGTAGTAGTGTGGATGGGGGTCTCCAGGGAGGTCAAAACTACAGTGGAGGGTGGGACTGCAGTTTGTCATCAGATAAACCAGCGTGATATAAATTGACTAGCTGTACTAGTTTGTGACCTGAAAAGTAAACCTTTGGGTGAAGTGAAAATAAAGCCGGTGAACGGTGTGCATTTGTTTAGTCAGAACTTTCATTCTTGACAGGAAAAACCTTTAAATAATGATAAGAAGGCAGCCGGCCCCCTTTCACTAGCCCTCCAATAGCCCTCAGGTTACCAGTATTTATACATTTCTTGGCAATGCACTTGGAGACTAGCTCTTGGCCAGCTCTGGTGCCCCCTCTATAGCTGCTGGAGCGGCTCCAGCTCATTAATTGCTCGGGGACTAATTGTTGCTTCTGGTTGCCAGGGATACTGTGGCCAGGTCACTGTGGGCTACCACCGAGTCAGATGGTCAGGCTCAAAGTGAAGGGGAGTTAATGAACACGTTTGTGAGGGTAAAAGAAATATCTTGGGACTGAATGTGTCCCGGCTAAAGTTAGTGGCCAAATGACAGAATGAACAGACACTTTTTCTAAGTAAATCTGAAGACACCCACGTCCTGAACTTATGGAGAAACGCAACAGCACGTCACGCTGCTGGGTTCCACTATGGAACCGGTTCCTACGCAAACGGTAGTATTCGGACCAGATTAGAACGCAAATTTCGGTTCCTCATTTCGGTTCCACTTAATGTGTCGACTGAAATATTTTCCCTCTGTCGCTCCGGACAGCGGCAGACTCTTTCTTCCTTTCTCCCTTTTCCGCCGAGTAGCGAAGTGAAGCGCGTGTCCGCGCTATTCTCCGACATGCACTCTACAGTCACAGCTGATAGACGGCTTTTTGTACACGCTCCGAAACGGACGTAAAAATATCACACTTTCTCTGTAGTCTACCGTTAGCTAGCTGCCGTAAATGAAGGCTACTTTTAAAATGCCATATTTTCCCTCTGGGCTCACCAAAACGGACGTAAAAGCATATTAACCATTGACTGAACGTGATCGCTAGTAAACATATTACACTTGCTCTGCTAGTCTGTCGTCCAGGACGAGACCCTGTAGCCTGGTGGTGGGGGAGGCGGGACAGCCTCCCCAAATTGTCTGCCCTTTCAAACTCATACCTGTGTGTCCAGGCCTCTTGGACACCATCTCAGAGTTTTCTCCTGTGCAGGACATGCCATAAGTCAGGAGAGGTGTCCTGTCTTGCCAGAGAAGGCAAATATGGTTAAGTTTGAAGCTGGTTTAGTTAGCAGCAAGTCAACATTTATTTTGTTGTTACTTGTTAATAGTGTAACTGTTATTTATTGTTAAATTATTGTAGTTGTGTGTTAGGTGACTTAGGTTTACTTATTATATATTTAAGTACTTTAAAACATTAATATATTGTTTAATTGAAATAATTTTCAATTAAGAAAACACTATAAAAGAGCCTTTCTTTAATGTCATTTTTCAGTCTTTCAAGAATCGGAATCGTTTTAAAAGTGCCGGTTCAGCATCGGAATCGTAAAATCCAAACGATAGCTAACCCTACGTCACACTAATGGGCCCTTTCATTGACACTCCCCGGGCCGCACAATCCTGCAGCAAATCGCCAGATCGCCTTTTTTTTGGTCTGAATGTAGCTTTACAGAAAGAAAACCAAAGAGCTGGTGTCACATAAGGCCTTCCTGTTACAATTTTCATAAAACCAGGCCAGACGAAAGAAAAAGTTATCTTTAAAATAAAAGCTCAGGCAAAGGCCATGTCTGAGAAAGTACCGTGGGGTCGGTCCAGAGGGAGCACTTGCGGCAGTGTCGGCAGGGAGCACCAGGAGAGCGGGCGTGCTGGCAGAAGTGGTTGTAGCCGGTGATGGGCTCTCTGCAGAGGTAGCACATGAAGCTGCCGCAGCGGCACGACATCCGGTTGCAGCCCTCCGACTTGACCAGGCCCGTCCCGCACTTGACGCACTTCCTCACCCGAGCTGCCGTCATACGCTCCTCGCTGCAGCACGTGGACAGAGAGGGAGACAAAGTGATGAACAGGGGAGTAAGAGAAATTGGTAACACTTTACTTGAAGGTATCGACATAAGAGTGACATGACAGTGTCATGAACACATGGGGTTTAGGCCTTTATTTTTTATAGGACAGCAGAAGACATGAAAGGGGAGAAAGAGGGGGAACGACATGCAACAAAAGGGCCGCAGGTCGGAGTTGAACCTGCGGCCGCTGCGCCAAGAAGTAAACCTCTATTCAGGGTTCATACGCATTTTAACCAATACTTTTCCATGACTTTTTGGCAAATTCCCATGACTATGTATTCCTGAAAATGTCAGTCGACATTATACAATAAGAATAAAAATCTGTGTTAAAGTTTACCCTCAGAGGTTTAACAATAAAATGAACGACAACTTATGTTGTTCATAGCGGGAGTCGTAATATCGCTCCCCGAATAGAACGTTGAGGTTAGGACGACGTGAAATACATTTATTAAATCACATATTATTATGCTGTGTTAAAAAAAAAAATTCCATGACTTTTCCAAAACTTTCTGGGTCTTTTTATGTTTCCAAAACCTTTCCAGGCCTGGAATTTGCATTTTTCAAATTCCATAACTTTTCCAGGTTTTTTTTCAAAACGTATGAACCCTGTCTATATATGGTCGCACGCTCTACCAGGTGAGCTACCCAGGCGCGTGTTTTTGAATCTTCAAGTGAAATTTTTTTTTTTTTTCTGCACCTCAGGTACATGTTAGCATTCCCTTAGGCATTAACAAGATTGAAGTCGTTTGCCGTTTGATCATAACCTTTCATGCAGCTTAAAACGGTGCTTTTAGTATATATATTTTTAATATATTTGATGTTTGATTGTTTCTGTACCAGTTCTGGATCTTGGTCTAAAGTTGCCATTGTGATTTTTTTTAGATACTTTTAGTTACGTCCTGTTAAAATCATCGGGTCGGTGCTGCTCAGAGCTGCTCCACTGATCCTTCTACCAGGCCACTTCCTGTCTCTTTCAGCACCAGGAAGTGAGAAGATCTGTGTACGGCTCAAAACAGGAAGTACTGCCTGTGGGCCTTCTGGGCCACAGGAAGCAGCCGGCCACTCCACTTCCCCGAGTGTTGTCCGGGAAACTGAGCTGTTTACCCAGCATCCTCTCCGAGTGAGGAGTACACGGGGACAGCGAGACAAAGATGGGTTCATGGGTAGAAAACACTGTGGGTAATTAGGAGCACTGTTGTTTATGATTTACTATGATCAAATGTATTCTTTGTCATGTCAAATATTAATATATGAATGTTAATAGGGCCCTGTACGGACCATGATGGTGATTTCTGGGAGCCTGATCATGGAACTGGTTCTAGTTTTTGATGAGATGAATTGAAGAAATGAAAAAGAGATGGACAGAATGGGAACAAAAGGTTGCGAAATAAGTGTGGGCTGCTTGGTATAATTTAAAATAAAATATGTCTTAGCAGGACAAATTAAATTTGTACTTTTTAATATTCAGCATGTGTGCAATGTTTTAGAGTTTATTAAGATTCAAGGGGCCAAAATAATAACCACAAAGCTCCTTGTAATCCCATCGAAGGACGCAGAAATCTGTATAAGAGAGTCTCGTATGTCCTCTGCACATCATTAGCGTAGCTGTCTAAGTGGTGGTGTGTTGATAAAGGAGTCTGGTGGAGTCCCGTTTGTTTCTGCAGGACCACTTACAAGAGCACCCTCATGCGGATCTCGTCCCTCTCCAGGACCTGCTCACATGTCTTCCCCACATGCTGCTTCCACTGAACATGGCACTTTCTACAGCTCTCCTGCAGAAAAAGACAAGAAAGGAATTAGAATCTCCTCGTAACATTTATTCACGTCTACTTTTTTTTTAATATAACATCAAATACCAAGAGATTGTACCACGTTTCCACATCACTACACTCTGTCCAGTTACTGCTGAATAAGAGGAGCCCTGCAGTCAGAGTATTCCCCCACAGTCTGCTCTATATGCTGCTGGTGCTGCCACTGCAGGGACTTGGACTTGCACAGACACAGCTATTAGGTGTGGCTCTCCCTGCAAATGTGTGTGTGTGTGTGTGTGTGTGTGTGTGTGTGTGTGTGTGTGTGTGTGTGTGTGTGTGTGTGTCTGCAGCAATAGTGTGATTTGCTCGCCGCTGACTGCTCGGTTGCCTAGAAACAGCAACTCCATCCTCCAACCTTCTTTGTCGTGTCAGCCAGAGACGTTCAGACAACATTGCTGAACACACACACACACACACACACACACACACACACACAGAGAGAGTTAGCCAGGGGTTGCCTCCCTTGCTAACCCTTAGCTAAGTGGTGTCACCATAAATATTTGAACCGCTCATCTAATATTGAAGAGCGTGGCATATGACAGCTGATGCAGCACCAGTATGATGCATATCTCCACGACAACCTCCAGTCTGACTATTAACCTGGGAAGGAAACCCTTCATCTAGCAGAAACACGCCCTGTACGTCCTATGACCTCTTTACACATCCTTCAGTCACTGTTCGTGCGTGTTATTTTGTCATTTTAGCTACCACAGGCTTGTGTCTCTCACAATATTCACTGAGACAGCTGCGTGTGTGCAAGGTCAGCCAGAGGGTGGGGAACTGAGCTGGAGAAGCTCAGAGTTTCCATTGGCATTCGGAGTTAGTTTGGAAGGAAACGCCTAAAGACTCTCCGAAGACACACAAGGACCTTCAAAGTCAGCTTTGAGCAAAGGATGAGCTCTTTTCAAAAAACAAAACAGATGAAAAGTAGACCAACTGTGTACACATTTGTGTGGAGTTTCTGATTTATAAGGGAGTGTCCAAGCAGAGAGATGCACGAAACACAGCTGAGAAGCATTGGAATGTACCTGAGATCCATAAAGTATATTGAGAAAACTCTCTCTAAGACAAGGGTCTTTAGAGGAGGGGAGGAAGGGTTATGTGCCAGCCAAGGGCCGCAGAAGAACTGGGCTCAAGTGTCAGAAAAAGCCAGATCACACAAAGACCATGAGGCAGAGATTGAGAATGGGAAGAGGAGGGAAGGCAGAGCGGTGAGAGATCACCCCCTAGTGGTAACCTAGAGACCAGGAAGAGGGACGACATGAGAAAGGGTGACAGAGTGCGTATGTCTGGGACCTGTTTGACAAGATGTTGAAAAGCAGGAACACACCTGAGTTCTTATAGCGAGGCTAAAAATACAGACGGTGACGTCGGCGTCAACTTCGTGATGCACAAATGGCAGCAGGAAATAGTGCCGTTTAGCTGTTTTACTTCAGTCTCTAACATCCATTCATTCACCGCACCCATCCTGTTCTAACTTGTCCTCCATCTCCATTCACTGCACTCCTCTCCCTCGGGCCCTACCCTCTTTCCTCCCCTCCCACCCAGTATAACCTTTCTCCGTCTTCATTCATACCTTGCCTCTCCGCCTCCGAAACTTTGTCTTTTTTCTCTCACGGTGCGGGCTGCAGTAGGCCTTATAAGGCAGTGCAAGCAGCTTGTAGAGCTTCTGATTGGGGGGCTGCGTCAAGAGTGCATGTGTGCACGGGTGTGTGTGTGGTTTTTTTTTTTTTTGTGGGGAGGTGTCTTTTACTGCAATCAAATCTGAGTACAGATGTGATAACATATGAGATACAAAAAGACTCTAGGGCACAGATCTCAGCTCTTGTTTGCACTCGCCTTCCACTGGCCTACATTTTACATTCCTCTATTTTCATGAAGTAATCATACGCAGGCCGGGACAAGCTTATCCAACTGTCCTCATAACCACATGTGGAATACATTAGTAATCGGGGGGAAGGAAAAGACAGGGAGGAGAATCTGGGTCAAACTTGATCTGAACCCCATTTGAAATGGAGGCGAAGTAAGAAACGACCAGTAAGAAACCAGCCAGGCGAGAGTGGAACTTGCAGCCAGCCAATGAGGTGGCGGTGTGGGAGAAGGCGGGTGGGCTTACGGAAGTGTGTCGGTTACATAATGAAGCCCCTCCCTGCTCGTAGACTGAGCGGGCCGACTGTACAACAACTGTCTTCAAGCGAGCTTATGCTGATGGGATAAAAATAAATAAAATTTAAAAAAAAAACACATGAAAAAGAGACATGCAGTAAAGTCTATATAATGATAATCAGTGTGTGACCATATCTGGGTTCGCGAGGGGCGTTGAACCACAAGGGGGGAAACCCAGACAACACACACCACAGCAGCCACAGACTCACATCCTGATTCCTTCACACAGTAAAGAGGAAGCAAGTTGTGTTAACTTTTTCGTAGCACTTGACTCACCTAACGCATGTTTCCTTCATAAGTCAAAAGTGTACATGTAAGACGGTTGAGTATAATACTGTGAACATATTCTAATAACTGATCTAAATCTGCAGCTGTAGCTTAGTGCTCTGCAGACGAAACCTGTTCAGAAAAAGGATCAGACCAAAAGATATCTGGCATGACTTTTTGTATCTTTGGGCGTGTGTGTGAGTATGTAATAGGATGCAGCTGTGCAGGGACACAGCATGGCAGCCACTATGAACCTCTGGCTCCACCTACAGGTTACTGGAGTGAATAGCAGAAGAAAGGATGAACACCCTCATCAGCACCTTTGCATTGTATACAACCTCAGATGTTTGTGTGATTACATTTAGGGCCCTGTTGCTTTTTGAGCAATTACTGTATTGACAAGGTACGACTCATAAGGCTTATATAGGATATCTTTGGGACAGCAGGAGCATCTCATAATCCAGTTCTTAAAAGAGAAGCCACTGCAAAGAAATTAATAAATAGATGACTACTGTGTTGCCAGAGGAACTAGTGGAGCTTGGGCAAAGTCAGCTGATGTAAAATTACACTTTATAATCTGACCAGACACAGAAGATCTCTGTGTGCTACCAGAGAATTCTGTAAATGGATCATAAAATACTAACAAGCGTAAAAGGGAGAAGGGGACAGGAAAAGGCTAAACAGACTGGGGATGAGTGCTAGCTCTGTTCTGGTCTGCCCTCTGGACACCATAGAGGAGGTGGGGGGAGAGGAGGATGTTAGCCAGGCTGGCATCAATCATGGGCAACAACTCTCAAGAAGGAGCGCTACTGCAGGTCCTTCATTCCAGCAGCAGTCAGACTCTTTAATACAACATCATAATGTAGCACTGCTAGCTGTTTCTGCAATATGAGCCATCACTGGACAATATTCTGCACTACGCTTTATTATTTATTACTCGGTGTCACCTCCAACTGTGCAATATTTCACCTCTATTCATCCGCACCTTACTCATCTGTACATCTGTGTTTATATACTGTCTGTTTATAGAAGGAAGTTTATTATTGTGTAAATATGTTTGATTAATTACTATTATAACTAATTCTATTTTTTCTATTTCTTATACTTATGTATATTTTTTCTCCTATGTCTACTTAATGTGTATTTGTGTTATTCTGTTGTGTGTACATTTTTGTCTTTGAGCTGCTGTAGCACAGGGATTCCCCCAGTGTGGGATTAATAAAGTCTATCTTATCTTATCTTAAAAGGGAACAGATCAAAATGTGTTTTTAAGGTCTTGGGGCGTACCTGAGGCAATGCTAGCCATAACTAGCATAATACAATCTAATCTAATCTCTAATCGCCAAACGATCAAGTTGCATTCTGGGTTACATAGGCGCTAGGTTTTAAAAAAAAGGAAGAATGAGTGGAATGTGAAAAGACGATACTGCTGGTTCCACATTAATGAACAACAAGAAATGGCCACTCCTTGTCTTTATATCGATACTAGGGGCACCACACAGTTCCTGATTTTGTAAATTAAACTAAACTCTATATATATATATATATAGATATATATATATAGATATATCTATATCTATATATATCTATATATATATATATCTATATCTATATCTATATCTATATCTATATCTATATCTATATATATATATATATATTTTTTTTTTTTAACACCTGGATCTAACCATTTAGTCCCTGGTTCCTCCAGTTGAAACGCAGGTTTAGTCCCTGAGTTTAAAAACGGGGTTCAATGCAACTAAGAATTATTTGAGTTATTGATTAATCTGTTGATTACTTTCAACTTTTACAATTGAAAGATGAGTTGGTTTGATCTACAAAATGTCAGAAACTAGAGAAAAAAATGCAAATCACAATTTCCCAGAGCCAAACGCAAAGATATTCTTTGGAAAAATGCAAAGATATTCAATTCACAGTGATATAAAAACAGACAAAAGAAGAACATCCTCACATTTGAGAAGCTGAAACCAGAAATAGTTTGGCATCTTTTCTTGACAATTGTGATTCATTTCCTGCGACAAATCATTTTAAGCAACTAATTTAATACATGGGCTTGAGACATGCTTCAAATTTAAGCCACCATCCTGAGATCATTAGTTAACATATGCTGGAGGACTGGTGCCATGGTGCCAAGAGGTGATTCTACACATGAATTATGTCGAGGTGTTAATCTCTCGCTGTCCCCCATTCCAGGAATGTAGTGATAGTAGGAGTGTGTGTGTGTGTGTGTGTGTGTGTGTGTGTGTGTCTGTGTGTCTGTGTCTGTGTTGAGTCGGAAAGAGATTTTCGTGGTGCGGCCAATTGACTGTGAGACTTAAGGACAGAAAAAAAAAAGAGACAAAGACACAACAAGAGAAGGAAGGGAGGGTTGTGTTTGTGTGGTGAGAGTGAGAATATGATTTTGGGCATGTGTGTGTGAGTGGGTTTGTGTGCGTTTCTGTCAAATAATGGAGATTTTAGACTGGAGTCCATGTGACAGCGTTGGCAGACACAAAGCAACGCCTCCCCTGCATTCCTCAGACCGAGGGAGGGATGCCCAGAGATAAACAGAGAGGGAGAGACAGAGGTGGCGACCTCGCCAGATGGAACCGGTTTATCATCTGCTGAAAACTGTTCATCAGTCTTTTTGATCTTGACAGACTTGATCTCTGTCTCATGCCCAGGCTGCATTGAGATGATTTATGCTGAAGTGGACGCCGCTCTCAGAGCTCTCAGGTTTCACTGTCACGATGGACTGAATTATTTATGATGCTGAATTCAAATCCAGGTTCAATCTCCCTTTTGTACAGCGTGATTTAACTCTGACAAATAGCCATATGCGAGAACATCAGATGATGCATATATTGTGCAAGAGACAGAGAGTTAACCTACATTATTCCTTTAAAGTTCTGGTCTGTAGAGGGAGAACAGTAGCAATACAACAGCCTGGCTTCCCCAGAAGTTCAAAGTGTATAATGAACTGAATAAAAGCAGAGTGGGACTGACCTTGCGGCACCGAGGGTTGGGACAGCTAAATAGAGACCTGTCTTTGTCCAACAAGGCTGGGAAGTTGCAAAACGGACACCTGAAAAAGCCAGAGAGGAAGAAGGGTTGAGGAGTGAAATGTATGATACAGCTGTACATGAGACACCCAGATAGAGTATCCCACTGTGAGAAAAACAAACAGACATTATTGCAGATCCCTTATGAGTGCACAGATCCCCTTCAGACCATCAATTAACATGCATCCATATTGACTAAACTGCAAGTTCAAAAAGGCTTTAAAAAAGGCCCCACATGGTCACATTTGTCAAACATCAAAAACCATGTGTGAATATGTATGTACTGGTCCGAGTACAAGTGAGACTTAGTGTTTGCTGGCCATCATAGAGGACTAGGGCTGCAACTAACAACTATTTCCATTATCGATTAATCTGCTGATTATTTTATGGACTTGTTCAGTCTATCTAGTCTCTTTCCCAGAGCCCAAGTTCACGTTTCCAAATGATTTATGTAGAGATGCACCGATTACAATTTTCTAGGCTGATTCCGATTTTTCACTGAGTTTAACCTGCCGAAACCGATTTTAGCCGATTCCGATGAAATTTTTTCTAACCACTTTACAGCATACACAAATATTTATTTTCTATCTTTTCTTTAATAGAACTTTTTTTTTTTAACAGATAATCGATCGCTATAAAATAGAACTATATAAATGACTCCTGGTGTGGGAAATTCACACACATCTAAAGTGCAATGTTACAGAAGAACCATTTCCTTCTTTTCACATCCAATATCCAACTAAAAAAATGTGATATAGGCCTATTTAGCAAACTAAACTTCTGTATGAAAACAGCGAAAACAGGTAATGGCAATACAATAATATATAAATAACAAATAAAAAATAAAATAAATATAGCCTTGCAGTATAAAGATATTTCTCAAAAGTGTGTGTGCGTCCTTGAGAACTGTAAGTCGTACAACTTGTGTTGTCAGTTCATTGTTAGCTGGTGATTTCGTTGTTTGTGTTCTTCACCTGCCAGCTAGGTTGCACGTGGCTGTTGATTCCATATGATGGCGATTGTTGAACGCCCTTGCTCACGTTTGTAATTTCTGTGCATTATTTACATGCTACAGTAGTTACACTGCATTAAGATAATGTACTTAATAGTGGGTTTAGTGTTATTATTTGCTAGCCTATATATAATGCCTATGCATTGTGTATGGTAGCCTTTACAATGTTATTTATTTACAGCATTTGACCGGCATAAAATTGGCATATGTCAGACTGACCGGCCGGTTGCCGGTCATGGCCGATCACGTGAAAATCAGCCAATTCCGGTCACCAGCCGGTCAATTGGTGCATCTCTAGATTTAAAAGGTCCCATGACATGCTGCTTTTTGGATGACCTTAGTGGTCCCCTAATACTGTATCTGAAGTCTCTTTTATATAGACCTTAGTGGTCCCCTAATACTGTATCTGAAGTCTCTTTTATATAGACCTTAGTGGTCCCCTAATACTGTATCTGAAGTCTCTTTTATATAGACCTTAGTGGTCCCCTAATACTGTATCTGAAGTCTCTTTTATATAGACCTTAGTGGTCCCCTAATACTGTATCTGAAGTCTCTTTTATATAGACCTTAGTGGTCCCCTAATACTGTATCTGAAGTCTCTTTTATATAGACCTTAGTGGTCCCCTAATACTGTATCTGAAGTCTCTTTTATATAGACCTTAGTGGTCCCCTAATACTGTATCTGAAGTCTCTTTTATATAGACCTTAGTGGTCCACTAATACTGTATCTGAAGTCTTTTATATAGGCCTTAGTGGTCCTCTAATACTGTATCTGAAGTCTTTTATATAGACCTTAGTGGTCCCCTAATACTGTATCTGAAGTCTCTTTTATATAGACCTTAGTGGTCCCCTAATACTGTATCTGAAGTCTCTTTTATATAGACCTTAGTGGTCCCCTAATACTGTATCTGAAGTCTTTTATATAGACCTTAGTGGTCCCCTAATACTGTATCTGAAGTCTCTTTTATATAGACCTTAGTGGTCCCCTAATACTGTATCTGAAGTCTCTTTTATATAGACCTTAGTGGTCCCCTAATACTGTATCTGAAGTCTCTTTTATATAGACCTTAGTGGTCCCCTAATACTGTATCTGAAGTCTTTTATATAGGCCTTAGTGGTCCCCTAATACTGTATCTGAAGTCTCTTTTATATAGACCTTAGTGGTCCCCTAATACTGTATCTGAAGTCTCTTTTATATAGACCTTAGTGGTCCCCTAACACTGTATCTGAAGTCTCTTTTATATAGACCTTAGTGGTCCCCTAATACTGTATCTGAAGTCTCTTTTATATAGACCTTAGTGGTCCCCTAATACTGTATCTGAAGTCTCTTTTATATAGACCTTAGTGGTCCCCTAATACTGTATCTGAAGTCTCTTTTATATAGGCCTTAGTGGTCCCATAATACTGTATCTGAAGTCTCTTTCCCGAAATTCAGCCTTGGTGCAGAATTACAAGCTGGAGGGTGGGGGTGTGGTCTTGACCAACTGCCACTGTGCTTGTTTGCAAGCCATGATGTCTCTCTCTTTCTCATGGGTGGGCCAAATTCTCTGGGTGGGCAAAGCAGAGAAAGGGAAGGTAACCTTTCCCCTTATGATGTCATAAAGGGAAGATTCCAGATCGGCCCATCTGAGCTTTCATTTTCTCAAAGACAGAGCAGGATACCCAGGGCTCGGTTTACACCTATCACCATTTCTAGCCACTGGGGGACCATAGGCAGGCTGGGGGATCTCATATTAATGTTAAAAAACCTCATAAAGTGACATTTTCATGCCATGGGACCTTTAAGATTTCATAACAAAGAAGCCAAAGAAAAGCAGCAAATCTTCACATTCATCACTAAACTGGGCAGATTTGGGCATTTTTTCTCAGTAAATGACTTCCACACTTAATTGACTATGAAAAGTGTTGCCAATACATTTTTGGTTGATTTGAATCAATTGCTTCTGTTCTGTAAAATATGAATAAAAATGTGTGCAACGATGCATGGCGTTAAGAGAATCCATTTTCAAGGTGTACATTACAAAGTGTAATCCAGCTTAACCACATGCAGGGAGTTTAGATACAAGACAAACGTAATAAACATACACACATGCACCCACCCACACCCACACACTTACCGCACAAGCTCATCAGCACAGGTGGCAGCGACCGCCTCCTCCGCCTGCCTCTCGTAGTATTTACACAGTATGTTCTCTGGGAGGACCTTCTCCAGCTCACATACTGGGTAGGAGCACGGGCAGCCCCCCTCCATGCAGCTCAGCTCCGACTGCAACGTCAACACACACAATTACAAATGTACAGGTGCATTCACAACCAGCTTCAGCCAACACTCAGCCACACACATGTATGCAGATACACACAATGTACAAAAACTGAGTTACCAGAGTATTAGGTAAATGGTGGTAGACAGAAAATTCTCAACACCTGTCATTACAATGCAATCCAGTACAACAATGTCACAAACTATGGTCTCATAAAGATGCACCAGAGAGGATTTATTGCAGAACTGCATTATTATTGGATTGCAGGCGTACCAAATAAACCGACACGACTGTTTTTTTCACATTGTACTCCAAACCTTGTATATGTCACTATATTTCTTGCCATGTTTTATGACATAGTGTTACAGAATAATGTACTTCTTCTCATTTCAGTGCAAGATAGAAAGCCTGCAGAGACTTGAAACCTGATTAATAACGACAGACTTTTGAAATCAAACAAAATCTTACATACTTCGGACTCGGACACACACGCACGCAACAAACGCACGCACGCGTATATATATATATATATACGCGGCTATTTGACTATTTCATTATATAACTACAGTAACTAACATTTGTTTGACTGCCACAACTATGTGTAATTATCCAGCTCAGGAAGACATTAGTTTTTATAGAAGAATCATTTATAGTTGCCTGGCAACATTATCATCCTATTCAAATGTGAGAAAAAACTGTGCGTGTGTGTCGGTACCTTTCCGGAGCCAAATACCGCCTCCTGAGCGTATTTGACCAGGCACTCTTTACAGAACAGGTGGCCGTCTGAACACTGCGTCATCTTCTCAAACGCAAACTCCCCGTAGCAGCAGCCACACTCGATCAGCTGGCCGTCCTGGAGAAAGAATCGGACATAGACATATTTTATGTAGCTCAAACTTCTCTACAATCTTTAAGAGATCGTCATTTAATAATAATAATAATAATAATAATACATTTATTTGTAAAGCGCTTTCAGGTCAAAGTGCTGTACAGAGTATAGAAAATACAGTTTAAAAACATTTCAAATAACTGAAACAAAAATAAACACACACTCGGACTCTCAGGAAAACATACAGAGAAATTAGGCCTCATACACAACAGTAAACAGATGGGTCTTTAGCTTTGCTTTAAAAGCCTCAACAGAACAAGCCTGTCTGATGTCCAGAGGTAAACTGTTCCACAATGTCGGTGCACGGAAAGAAAAAGCCCGTTCACCAATTGTCTTCTTTTTAACCTTTGGGACACTCAGAAGACCCATGCCCTGAGAACGCAGGGCTCATAGGGGTTCACTAGGTCTTTAAGATACAACGGTGCGCTGCCATTTAATATTTTATAGGTTAGCAGCAGCACCTTAAAATCTACTCTGGCATGAACAGGGAGCCAATGAAGAGAGGATAACACTGGTATAATATGTTCCTATCTGGAGGCTCCGGTCAGAACACGAGCTGCAGCATTCTGAACCATCTGCAGACTCCGAAGACTTTTCTTTGGCAGACCCGACAGGAGGACATTACAATAATCTAGTCTAGATGACACAAAGGCATGAATGAGGTCCTCAGAGTCCTTAAACGACAGTATTTGTCTGATCTTGGAGATGTTTCTAAGATGGAAAAAAGCAGCTCTGGTCACCTCCTTTATGTGTAAATCAAACGAAAGTGTGACCTAATTTTGCTGGTCCGATAAGCGTCAATTCTGTCTTAGCAGAATTAAGCAACAAGAAATTTGAGAATTAGTGACAATGTCAAGTGCCTTGTGGTACTCAAGGGACTAAGAAGTAAAATAGACCTACAATGCAACTAGTCTACAATATATTCTACAAGTAAATTGCTTTTCAGGGACTTTGGAACTTTAAAGCTATAGTGCGTAGTTTCTGTCGCCCCCATGAGGAATTCTAAGTAATGACAACAACACGGTCGGCGCGTCCACATGACCCAAGCCTTCCGTGATCGCGCACGCACCCCCACCCCTCCTCCATGCAGCTGCTAGTAGCCAAGGAGGACACGGAGGATTAGAAAAACATGATGGACTCTTCAGAAGAGGTCATTATCTTCACTCGAGTTTCTGCGCGGGAAAGTCACTGGACGCCACAATCTTCTGAACATAGTCATACTGAGAAATACAGAGAGAGTTGTGTGGAGCTGATAGTCTTAATTAGCTTTGTACCAACTCATTTGGCAGCGGCTTGAATGTAACAGACGTTCATGAATATCAAAAAGTTACGCACTAAAGCTTTAAAAAAAACAACAATAACATTCAGCTGTTTGACTTTGAGGGAAATACTGGAGGATCTATTTTAATCCGGGTCCCAAAATTACTATTAGTGTGATCAGAATAATAAAAATGTAGTCATCTTAAAAATACATTCAGCAGCTGCCTTGGGACTGACTAGCCAATACTACCTTGAACAAGCACACCAAAAGCCTACGGAAGTATGGTCTTTATACCTTTGATAGTATATATTGCATTGTGAAAATTATTTTTTTTGAAAATTCTGTTGAGAAACCATTTTAACACAGTATGAACCATTGTGAAGGCTACATCAGTTTGGTTGAGGTATGTGTGCTTCCTACCTTCTTGTATTCATCCTCATTGACCTGCAGAGCCAGGAGGAAGTCCTCGTGCTAGAGCGTGAGAGAGAGAGAGAGAGAGAGAGAGAGAGAGAGAGAGAGAGAGAGAGAGAGAGAGAGAGAGAGAGAGAGAGAGAGAAGTTCAGTAAACTGGGAGCTGGGACATTAACTTTTTCTTAGCTGTGTTTGTCAAGCTATGAGTGCTACACCTGAAAAAAGGTTCAGTTTACTGTATTTGTACCCGTAGGTAGATTTTTTTTTTTGCAGCGATATGACATCCATTATGACACATAGCTATGAAAAGATACTAAAAGAATGGTACAAGTACTTAAAACCTGATATGAATACTTGAGGTTCCACCAATCAGGACATAAATATCTACAAGTATAAATATAAATAAGTGCAATAAAATCATTCAAATAAATATTCTCTCAAATAGCAGCCATTCTTGGTAAGCGGAGCCAAGTATAAGTCAGACTATTACATTCCCTGATGCAAGAAAAGTTGCATATGCTAATTAAGCAGCAACTAAACAATGTCTGTATACATTATTTTTATTTTTTGAGTTATCTCATATTCCCCTTCATCTACAAAGCCGACCTTTCTAAAAATGCCAGAAGGATTAGCTTCCATACTAATCAAACTTTCCCCCTGGCAATATTATGCTGATGGAAAAAATAATGCGGAGAGCTAAATACCCTAAACTCACTGCTTAGTAGCAGCAAAACAGAATGTACGACTGTATGCGCACAATATAATAAAGAAAACAAAATGAAGTTGCAAGTATGTAGGCGTGCATGCAATACTGGGTGACAGAGATACATCGTGAATTTCATCAAGAATTACTTTCACAGAAAAAAAGAGTATGTGTGTGTGTGTGTGTGTGTGTGTGTACCTCTGCCCATTCCTTGGCCTTCTGCTGATAGAACGAAAGCTCCTTCTGCACAGAGGCTTCCAGACTGTTGTACGTCCTGCAGTAGCGTCGGTCACTCTCCAAGAAATACATCCTCTTGTGAAACGTCACTGAATCTGTTGGACAGAGGGAACCTAGTGAGCGAGACACCTCATGGGCAGCAAAAGTAGGTATAAAATCAGCTAACCCTAACCCACACTAACAGTAAACTAAAACAGCTTCTCTAGAACACTGATGGAGCCCCTGCAGAGCTCTGACAAGACACAACAAAATTTAAATGTTCTCCCGTGATGCAGCTGCAGATCTGTGGTCAAACTCCGTTACTGAAGCTTACGCGAATGAAAGAATAGCACCATTATTAACAAACACTGGTCGTTTAAAATGAGTGTGTACTGGAACAAAACAAGAAGGCACACAACATACACACACACGCGCGGTTTGCAGCAGCCGTGTGCGCACAGAGAAAAGTGAAAAGGTTTGTTCACCGTGTCCAAAATGGAAATCAACGTAGCAGCGCTCGGAGGAGGCTCTGCTCCGCCGTCTCTTTCCTGAGGGGTCGCCTGAATCTTGCCACTTCTTCAGAGCTTCACATAAGGCCTGGGAGAGCGGGAGTTGGAGGACATTTGTAAAAGCCAGCAAGAAAGTAGAGAAAGGGTTGAAATGCGATCGCATTCCTAGGTGGCGCGGTGTACTATGAGACCGCAGGTACCTTGCGCGTGATTGCATAGTGTCCCTTCAGAGCATTGAGGGCCCATTTGATGTCCTGACAACTGAGCATCCTGAAATCTGCCATGAGCAAGTCGGCAGCCTGCATCACAGCCTCAGGTCCCACCGGGCCCAGTTTGGTATAGTCAAACAGGTCCTCGGTCACCTAGAAAAGACCCATAACAGACGAATAAACTAAGTACCAAGACACTGAGATATCGGATTTAAAGACGGGTATGGAGCAGTCATCAAAACAACAAATGGAAAATAACATTGTATAACTGCGTGTGTGTGTGTGTGTGTGTGTGTGTACTACTCTGCAAAGTTTGCTTAGGAAAAGAAAAATACAGATAAAGTTACTCTGTTTCTCTGTCTCCTTTCCATGTGAAACACTCACATGATGTTTTTTTTCAGTACATTCATTCTCTCTGCCCAACAACAGCACAGTCATAATCTGGTGACAACCCTCAAAAAAAGCTCTATTGTCATATATTTGTTTGGTAAGCTTGTTTGACATAATTATGTAATGAGGAACAATCTATCCTTCCCTGTATTTCCAGTTCTTCAGTTTACATGCACACTGTGGCTACATAATGTTCTTAAGCGTGATTTATGGGCTCCAGAGGCTACACGCAGAGCTTTCACCGTGGCCCGTTTATACTTGTGCACTGCTGTGTGCGTCGATCTCCTTAGGAGAATACCAGGGCCGGCATGTGTGTGTGTGTGTGTGTGTGTGTGTGGGGAGTGTGTGCTAGAGAGAGTGATAGTGACGGGGATTAGCTTCGGAGCGGACTCCAGAGGCATAGTGAGAGAAACAAAGTGTCTCCCCTGTTCTTTCTGACCACGGTGGGAAATCTGGAGCAGGAAAAGTTAACCCTCTCCTTGATTTCATGTTGTTTATGGAGAAGGAGAACCAGGAAATGAGCCGGGGGAAATGCAACGCTACCAAATAGGGCTGGGCAATATATCAATATTATATCGATATCGTGATATGAGACTAGATATCGTCTTAGATTTTGGATATCGTAATATCCTGATATGACATAAGTGTTGTCTTTTCCTGTTTTTAAAGGCTGCATTACAGTAAAGTGATGTACTTTTCTGAACTTACCAGACTGTTCTAACTGTTCTATTATTTGCCTTTTCCCCACTTAGACATTATGTCCACATTACTGATGGTTATTTATCAAAAATCTAAGTGTGAAGATATTTTGTTAAAGCACCAATTGTCAACCCTAGAATATCGCCGCAATATCGATATCGAGGTATTTGGTCAAGAATATCGTGATATCTGATTTTCTCCCTATCGCTCAGCCCTACTACCAAGCCACGGCTGAGCGACGTGTAGTTACATTTTTCGAGAGATGCACGTCAGCCTTAGCCACGGTGCAGATTTAACACAGAAGCATAAATCACGCTTTATACTGATTAATGACTTTATATTACCCCACACAACTACATCCTACTTAAACTCAAGTTCAGTGTTCAAACATCACACACACACACACACACACACACACACACACACACACACACACACACACACACACACACCTCTGTCTGGGTATCTCCAGACTCCAGGAGGATGCTGGTGGGAGCTGCTGTGGCTGCTGAGGTATCCCCCCTCGGATACTCTGGGTTCTCCAACAGCAGGTTACAGATACTGGAAACACAGCAGAGGGGAGCTGCACGTAAACAAGCTTGTACAGACATACACACAGTTATAAAGGTATGATGGTCTTCCAATACCCATCATCCTACACAGAACAACTTCAAGCATACAGATTTGGGACTGTGCCCTATTGCATATATATATCAATGAAGTGTACACCTAATTTGGTCAAAAGAAATAAAAGAAATATTAAAATTATTTAAAAAATAATTTAAAAACAGGGTGATCCTTTAAGCTATAATAAAGGTTAACAAAGAAAAGTAAACTAGATCTGAATAAACCAAGGTACAAAAATACATTTAACACCACAAGTATAAAGGATACAGCAGCAAATCTAGACACCTTATCAGGTATTCATTTCCTGAGCTGTTGAATCAGTTAGTATTACTTTATATGAAGTGCTTGAGAAAGGAAAAGGTTGCTGCTTCTTACACATTCAAGTCTTTCACATTATTCTTTTGGATCAGTTCTGCTACATAGGCTTCCTGGACATCTGGGAAGAGATCCAACTGTAGAGGCAAGACAAAGAGTTGAACAGGTGGAATGTAGTTGGGACAGAGGAGGTGAGAAGCATAGTTTACACCACAATTTAGAGCTGCTCGATTATGAAAAAAACACCTTGCACTGTGAAATTCCCCTTAATACTTTTCCCTTTTAAACTTTTTTTAAGACAAAATAAGAGTTTACTTGCAAAACGTAATGTGCAAAATAACTGTTTTTCTCGATTGCATTGTTTTTGTGATCGTTTGGAGCCGGAATCGTAATCACGATTAAAATTTGATCAATTGCCCAGCAGCCCTACCACAATTCAAATCAATTAACTTGATATTAACCGAGTGATGAGCTCATGAGACAAATAATAGACATGCAGACCATACCAATGCATACAGCGCTTAATGTGATACTCACAACACCAGTGATAAGGGCTCTAACAAGGGGCTCTTCTCTCCCTCGTGGTGCAGAGGGACCGGGCCTTGCATCCTCTATCCGGGGAATGTCCTCTGGCGCAGGAGGGACCGCGACCAGACCAGGGGCTGGATTGACCCTTTCTGGGTTCGGAGCTGGAGCCAGAACGAGACGAGCCTCTCCCCCATTGCGGGTGAAGGTTAGGACTGAAGCTGTGGGAGCTGGAGGGTTAGAGTTCACGTTAGGCATCCTGATGTGGAGGCTGCGGGCTGGTTGGACCACACCAGAGGTACCAGCCTGTGGTGGAGGATTGGGAACAGCCACCCCAGGCGCTTGGCTGCCCAGGATGATCCGGTGACCCGCCTCGGGAGGTCCTAGTCTCTCTGGGGCGGCAGCTATTAGCACTGCGGGGGGGATCACCGGTATCACCTGAGGGGGTTGAGGGGCCTGGACTGGAGGCTGGGCAGGGGCCTGGACTGGAGGCTGGGCAGGGGCTTGGGCCAGGGGCCGTGGTTCTATCTGAATGAGATTGCCCTGCATGCGATTGAGTAACCCAGACTGCAGCGGGTTCTGGGACCTGAGCTGCTGCTGGGGTTGAGTTAGGAGAGCAGAGGCCTGGATGCTCGGCTGCTGGGGAAGAACGACTAGTTTCACCTCCTTCACCTGGATGAGGTGGGGTTGTAGGGTTGTGGTCCCATTGGACTGGAGCTGTGTAGATGTACTGGGCTGAGACTGCATCTGTGTGCGAGACTGTGACTGTGCAGATGAAGTACTGGCCTGATGATTGTCTTGTGAATGAGTACTTGTACTAGCCTTTTCTTGAGTGTTTGTAGAAGAACTTGATGCAACCGCACAAGAGTAGTGTGTGGCACTGGTAGAGGTACTCGCCTGGGGCTCCACCATTATGCGTACTGAAGAGCCAGCGTGTGGCTGTATGAGTCCAGATGTGCTGGGCTGAAGCTGAAGAAGTACTGGTATAGGTGCTCTGGATGTGCTGGCACTAGCCTTGGCATTTGCGGAGGTAGATGGGGCTTGGATAGGAACCGCAAGGAGTTCCACTTTTGCGCGTGCTGACGTACCGCCCTGTTGCTGCGAGTTTGTGTTAAGTTTTGGCTGAGACAGTGTGTGTAATGAAGAGCCAGGTTGTGGCTGTGTGTGTGCAGGTGTGCTAGACTGCACTGGTGTCTGTGTCCGTATGGCTGGCCGCAATGCGGAGGAGTTGGCATTGGCATCTCTGGAGGTAGAGGGGGCAGAACCAGGGTCCACTGTGGGAACCCCAGATGTTGCGCTACTATGACCTACAACTTGAATTAGGTTGTGCGAGGCCCCACTCCATTTTGCTGCTGGACGAATCACATGTCTGCGTGCACGCGTTAGCGGCTGCAGGAAAACACAAGAGGCAAAAGAGAAAAGTTGATAGATGAATGGAAACAAAGTTGTTACTTCTGTTGCAACTTCTGCAGCTCATATTATTGACAGCAATTTCTGATAAGAGTATAACCGGACCCAAATGGATTTTTTTTTAAATTTTATTTTATTTTTACAGTTTTCAGCGGTCATCCAGAATGAAAATCAGCAGAATTTAGTGGACAGTTTTTCTGCTTGGTTGTGTGAATGTGTTAACATTCTAAATTGTTCTCTTTTTTTTTTTTTTTTTTTTTTTTAAATCCGCAGAAAACCTGCAGAAAATTCTGCAAAAAATTCTGTGTGGCCTGAGTATAACATGACAACTGTTTAACAAAACACACGTTTACGCCATGGGTCCAAAATTAGCATCATCTTACTAGCCAAATGCTGGTAAAATATGCAAGTGGCTGGTAGATTTGCTTCAAAAACAATGGTAATTTGTTGCGTGGCTGGTAAAATTTGAACATCCACTAGCCATTTGGCGTTAATTTTGGACCCTGTTTACGCATGTCTAAAATGTTTACCTTATTGTACAAAGTAACAGGGAAGCTTCAAATACCGAGTCTCTTTTTGTAAGAACAGGATTTATCAGTCACCTCCAATATGCTGACGTCGTCATCATCTGCATTGTCTGGGACTAAAACAGGGCTGCCAGGTACCAGAGTCATCGGCTCCTCATCCGAGTCATCAGAAATGGTGATGAGCTCCCTCTTACGGGAACGGGAGCCTACACAGTCACAGTGTAATGTAAATATCACAAAAGTGTATAATGTGTGGCTGATTATGTCTTTAAAGTGGCAATCTTTAAGATTTCCATCCTGGTTAATTTAGAATTTATATTTGAGAAAACAATGGAATCGTGCTGAGTTAGCAGTCTGGAGGCTTGTTGTTAATTCAAGTTTTCAGAATTGTGGACATAGTTCAGTTTTTTGTGGGTATACAATAGAGAAAAACTGTAATATAGCATTTTTCCCCCCCATGAATGTCACCACAGACACCCAGTTCAAAATACTGCAACTGAACTTGCTTGTTCACAACAAGCTAATATCAGACTGATAAATCTGTCAGGCGGATATATTTGTTCAAGTACTTTAATATCTGCATTATAAAAAGGTATATTTCACATGCCAATGCCAGTGGAAACGTCTCTGAGGATAACCAGGGTACAGTTTAGTTTTAAATGTTGTTAAACAATTGCCAATATGACAAGGAAAGCATGTCAGCCTCATTCAAAATCTACAGTGTCACCTGAAAATGGCAGCATTGTGTAAGATGCCATGCCGCTAAGTTATCAGTGCCATTTTCGAGGCCCTGTCTCGAAATGGCACTGGAAGATATCACTGTTGACATTAACATACTGTACGAAGACGTGTCTCACCTTGGCTGCGGTGGATGTTGAAGCTTGCCAGGTGAATGACGTCATCATCACTGCCTCCATCTGCCATTGTGACTACACTTACCAGCTCACTGCTCAATCAATACCATCTACACACACGCGCGCACACACACGCACACGCACACACGCACACACACACACACACACACACACACACAGTTAACGTGCTGGTATTTCAGGGGGATTTCAACAATGGTTTCACTTTAAAATACGTAGCTAACTTGTCATCACACAAACACGAGAAGAGTTGGACTCCGTAAATAACAAGGCAACTATAAACTTATATGCGAATATCCAATGGTCAGCTTAACTGGTATGTTAGCAAAAGAGAACTAACGTTGAACAAGGAGGAAGCTTAAGATCCTTAAAGCAACAGAAATCTAACGCATGGGGAGCAGAGTCCAGGGGTTAGGATTTGTGTCACCAACTACAATACACATTAGCTAGCTAACTGAAAGTTTATTTAATGTGTTGGCCAACCTGATCCCACAAGAATGTGTTGAAACATTCACTCACGTCATCTTAACTTTCTAAACAAGTCGTAGTTGCCCTAGATCTGATCAAAGTTGGCATTAAATCAATGTAGCTAACGTTATATCTTACATGTTGTTAAACTGCAGACGCTAACACTGCGAGAAGAGACTGGCAATGTTGCAATACTAGCGTTTTATTCACCATCGTGACATTATCCTCAACACTGTAACATTAGCTTAAAGTTTGAGATGCCGCAGATAAAAACAAACATGTCAGAACAGCAATCGATCATTTCCGCGCAGACACAGAACAAACCGCTCTCAGCTAGCTAAGCTAATGTTAATTAGCTTGGCTTGCCAGCTAGCTAGCTAGCTACCGTTAGAAGATTAAGTAGTTAGCTCACTTCTATCGCGATTTCTTTCCATAACATTGCTTCAAATCAACTATGTTCAGTCTATTATTAAGGTATGAATACTATACATGCAGAAATGTACAATACCGCAGCTTCGTGTTGGACAACCAATACAAAACGCCTCCTTGTTGGACTGACAATCCGTGAATATCGAAACAAACTGCCAAAACAAGACCAGTAACAACGTCACGCGTACGGTAAGAGCTACGTTCAAACGGTAGACCTCTGGGAAATGTAGTCCTTAAGGTTGAGGTTATCCTCGGCATTGTAGTCAGGCTTAAACCTCAAAGGATATATTCTATTTACATGTACAAAACTTAATTTCTGAGTTGCTAAGGTCACACGTAAAAGAAAGAGAAATAACAGCAAAGTCACACAATAACTATATATATATATATAGGGTGGAAAATATGGTTCTAAAAGAATATCACAAAAAGCTATAACATTTGTATTTCTAATTAAATCCATCAAAAAGCATCCAGTTATGTCAAAATTACAACTGCACACTTTGGCACAGATGTTGGCTCTTAGGACTGCAGAAAAGGTTGATAAAACCATATTACATTGACTAAATAATACCTTAGGTACATTTATTTTCAGATATCTCTTGATTGATCTGGATAGTCTTATAAACAGAGAGAGAATAATGACACGACACAAGGAATGTATTTTCAATTTAATTTCTTTTAATATAATCTTATTTACAATGTATTTTTTCATAAATGTTTAGTACATAGTAAGTTACAATACTCTTGCATCCATTACACAGTGAACTCAGAACCTAAAAAAATGCAGATTGAAATGATACTGCTTAACAGTCTTCAACAATCTACAACAAATCCCAACGTTTTCCACATTAGTCGCTCAACATTTAGGTTTTTGATTTAAATTCACTTTGTTGGAGTAATGACTGCAAAGAGACTTTGTTCATTCATGGTGGTCTTGAGGAGGACTACTTTTCTAACATCTAGGCTATGGAGAAAAAGATGGGCAGAAAAACATCAGGGCCACAAAGGAAAGAAAAGAAAAAAAGATGGTGAAATGGATGATGAAACATGTAAGAAAGTTTAGAGATTTTATTATACATGTCACATACAACCAAATAATTCCTGAAGCTGACTCCTTCTTTCCATCCTCGTGGCTCATTTAGTTAAATATCTAGTTCAAGCCCTCGGACCTCTCCATAATGTCAGTAGAGTTAGATTTCAAAATTAGGGCTGGGAGGATCAATCCCTTTCACGTCAAATAAAAGGTAACATGGTATTTCAAACACCAAAACACTAACAGTTTTTCCATACACTGACAAGAGCATTTCTCCGCAATAATATGAATGTTAAAAAAAAAAAAAAAAAAAATGTAACGAAATTCAATAAAACCCACTTTGTGGATTACTTGAATTGCAAGTGAATTGACCCTTCAACTCTGGTAGAGGGGGTGATGAAGAGATTAGTGTGGGCTCTCTGTAGAGCATATAGCAGCTTGGTCAGTAATCACTTAGTAATAAATAATAAAATATCAGAGTGGATCAGAGTGGTCGCAGATACAAATGGAAGAGACAAAATGTTAGCAAACAGAGGAGCAGGCTCATTTGATCATTTTTACAGCGTAACCGGGTGCCATGTCTGACACACTCACACACTCACTCACTCACACACACTCACTCACACACTCAGGTACATGCACACGTTCTGATACACGACAGTGGTTAAACATGAAGCATGAATACTAGTCAATCAATCAGCTTGTCAGACAGAAAGACAATCTCTGCCTTGTTCTTCATGTCCGATTTCAAAAGGTCTCTTGTTCGCAGGCTCGCGTGTGATTGGCCGATTCTGTCCGTTGACTCAAGTGTCTTGGGAGTCAAATTCGCTGTGGCGGTAGACATTCTGAAGAATGACATCATAGCTTGTTAAAACTTAAGGATATAAATGCTTCTTCAAAACATTTGAAAATCTTTAAAATACTTTTTTTTTCTTTTTTTTTTTTTTATATTTTCCTCTCCCGCTGTGGTTCCTCCTTTAACCCCCCAACAGTTCGGTGGCGAAGAGGTGGCAAGAGACCGCGTGTTCTTGTGATGCTTGGCCGCTCCGTATACTCCGCGTATACTTGATATTCTGTTGATGTGTGTGTATATATGTAAAATGTCAAATAGTCTGTGTGCAAGTGCAAGCGCAAGTGTGACTGTTGGTTTGCTTGTGGATTCCTCACTCCACGGCGAAGCCGCAGGTCTCCTCCACAGCCGTCAGCAGTTTCTCATAGAGTTTCTCGTAAGACTCGTAGGGAGGGATGTCTATCCGGTTAAAACTAGAGACAGAAAAAGGATAATTAGCGACATCAAACCTGACTCTATAAATATAAAAAGAGAAACCTGCATCTTGCATCTTTTGTGTGTCCTTACCACGTGTGAGCCTTGGGCAGGTTGTCTGTGTTGGCATCTATCAAATGGATGGTGAAGAGCCTTGGTCCTGCAGAACCTGTAGAACCTTACACACATACATTCTAGTTATCACTGCTCTACTCTGGTACACAGAACACTAAACACTCTTTAAGTAATAAAAGCTCACATCAAATCTCAAACTTGACCAAATAAATGCGTTGATACTGTCATTGGCGTGCTAATGTAATGTAAGTAACTACGAATGACAACTTCTAAAAGTGTGCAGACATGCACTTGTACTTCAGTGTTTTGTTCATGCTGGGCATCAGAAGTGGCTGCCCAGTGCCTGACCCAAACTTCCTGTTACAACATATCTCGTGATGAAAGTTATATTTTCTTAATTTAGAACCAGATTTGTTTAGACTGAAATGGTTTTGTAAACTATAATTCAAGTCCTTTGTGGGTAAAGTGAGCAATCTGCAGCTGCAGGCTGTGAGCGTGTCGAACAATATAAACGTTGAATAAAGACTCATTTTCCACACATACTGAATCTGGATTATTGGTAAAACCGTTAATTGGGACATCCCTACAAGCAAGCAGTGTATAATTTAATATACAGCTGTGCCAATTAGTTGATGAATCGTTTAGGTCGATCGACAAGAGAATTAATCGGAAACTATTTGGATAATCGATAAATAAAAGTTTCAGTAAAAAGGCCAAACATTTGCTGTTTATAGTTTCTCAAATGGGAAAATGTGATGTTTTAGTTTTTCATAATTGATAGTAAACCAAATATATTTGGGTTTTGGAGTGTCGGACAAAACAAGACTCTTTAGGATTTCCGCTTTTCACAATGTTGAAAAAATATATATAATCTTTAGCTGCAGCCCTGAATGAAGTCTGTAAGTATCTAGCACATCTCCATGTTCTATATATTCTTGTTAGGATGTGTATACACGAGTTCAATGTCCTCAAAACTGTACAATAATCAGGCCAAAAGTTTGGGGTCACTCAGAAATGTCCATTCCACTCCATTACAGACAGAATACCAGCTGAGATCAGTTGCATTGTGTTTTTTAACCAGGGCAGCAGTTTTCAGATTACATTATGTGCTTACATAATTGCAAAAGGGTTCTCCAATGTTTTCTCAGTTAGCCTTTTAAAATGATATCAGATTAGTAAACAGGATGTGCCTTTGGAGCATTGGATGAATGGTTGCTGATAATGGGCAATGTAGATATTGCATTAAAGATCAGCCACCCACTCAGATCAGCTGATATTCTGTCTATAATGGAGCAGAATGGACATTTCTAAGTGACCCCAAACTTTAGACCGGTAGTGTAGTAGGGATTGTTTCCTGGAATTTTCCTGAAGGCCTTTGCTGTAATTGTCTTTAGCTATGAACTGCGAGTATGTGTGAGACATAGATAAATTGAATAAGCACAGAAAATGTTAGCATCAAATGAACATAGTGATTGATGCGAGTACAGTATGTGTGTGTGTGGTTTCTGACCCACCCTGCAGCGCTTTGAATCCTTGTAAGGGGACCCTGGTGGAGCCTGTGACAAACTGCAGGAGGCGCCCTCGCCTCTCCTCACTGAAGGCCTCCACTGCCTGCCAGAACCACCGCACCACGTTGCTTTCACTCGTGCAGTGCTTCAGGCGGGTGTTAGTCTTCCAGTCTGCAAGATCTATTTTCCCCAGTCCACCGATGATCAACTGGGGGAGAAGGAGAGGTTTGAGGAAGCGGGGCAGGGGTTGAGGGTGAGGGTGAGAGCAGTAGATGAAGAAGAAGCAGAGGTGTCATGGCTAAAATAATGAATTCAAACTTTTAACCTTAAAAACAACATAATATGGCAAGTGATGAGCTGGACAGCGCATGTACCTCGAGTTCTTTATGGTCGAAAGGTTTGAGGAGGTGCTGGGGGATGAGCTCACTGAATCCCTTCTGTAGAGCCAGAAACTGGGCTTCAATTCCACGCATAAACCTCCAGTTTACATAAAGTCTGAAAAATACAAACACAAATAAGTACACTGTTATAAACTGTCAAAAGGCATTGTGCACAGTAGCCCTTTCTGCCGACGAGACAGTATATTGTTTACGCCCTGTATCAAGGGCATAGTTTGAGTAACACCCACATAAAAGATGGAACATGACTGTCTCACGGTTCTTACCTGACGTATTCTTTTTTGTTCTCCTCAGTGACAGGCATATTGCGGCCATTGGGTTTGAGTTCATGTTGCAAGAACTTCCCAAAGGCATTGTGCTCCACGCAGAAAGTGTGGTCGAGGACTGAAGTGATGTCATTCTCTCTGCACACAGAGTATTTAAATAAGGTAAACATGGGGAATCTGTCCATATCCATGAACTATATCATATTTCATGATGAAAAGCTTCATGCTGTCAGATTGACTTGATTTTGTGTGCAGGTGCATTTTGCTCACAATATCCAGACGAGGCTCTTGTGCAACTCTGGGTCGGTCGTCTCCAGGTCGTTGAGCTGGATGGGTTTGCCTAGCAGCTGTTTGTAGAAGGGCAGCGTGAAGCTCCCGTTGATGTAGTGACCGTGAAAAACTGCCAAGCCCATCACACGGCCCACAAAGTGGAAATATGACAGGTGGTCCTGAAAGAAAGTAACACAGACAGAGAGACAGACAGACAGAGACAGACAGATAGAGTCAGAGAGAATCCACTTATTCAGTTCGACCCAAAAGCAACTTGTGTGCGTTTGTGTGCACTCACAGGGTTGATGGAGGAGTCGGGGTTGATCTGTAGTGTGTAGATATTGTCTGTGGAGTACTGGAACAGGCCGTAATAGGGGTTCAACATTTCATGACACAGCAGGTACAGCCACTCCCTACAGACAACCACGGCATTGTTATCAAATGTCCAAATCTCACAGAGAAGCTTGGTAACACATTCATTAATCATCAAACAGTGAGACAGCTGGAAAACAAATTATTAAAAAAAAAAAAAAAAAAAAAAAAAAAAATTATATATATATATATATATATATATATATATATATATATATATATATATATATATATATATATATAAATAAATAATGTAGTCTGTGTGTCCACTGAAGTTTTACATGTAGCCCTTTACCACGTTAAGTTGTTTACGTCCAAACTTTTCTCTCCCCTGTGGGGGCTCTGCAGCAGCAGTTAATCAACCACAGCCAGGTTAGGGTTCACTAATGCTGCTTTTCCACTGCATGGTTGTGCTCGACTCACTCTTTTTTCGGTTTTCCATTAGCAAAAGTTGTGAATAGTATCACCTACAGTACCTGGTACTTTTTTTGGTAACACCTCGGTCGAGTTTCCCAAGCGAGCTGAGCCTTAGACGGTGGAGTTAAAACACTGCAGACCGCTCAGAGAGAATCGGCACTAGAGAGACACTGGACATCCTACACAAAACCTGCCATTTTTACATAGCCGGGCTAAAGTCTTCCGCAATTTTTTTATTCACTTGAACGGATTGTTAAAAAAATGGCAGCCCGCAAAACTAGGTGGTACACTACGTACACTAAGCTACGCTGTAAAATGGACCAAGTAGAGACATGGTTGCAGATGAAAGCATTCAGCAAGTGTCGCGTTCATGATGACACATCAGTTTTACGCGGCGCTAGTGGTGATCACCTACACTGTAGGGGCAATATCCGCAGCAGAAAACGAAAAGAGAAAAGTACCGGTACCAAATAAGTGAGCCGAGTCGAGCAGAGCCGTGCCATGCAGTGGAAACACGGCATAAATAGTCATTAAGGAAATAAAATGTTCAAATTGAGAAAACCAAAGACAATGGCAGATGGGAAGAAATAGGCTGTGGGAATTTGTCCACAACACTCCCTAAATACTTGTTATAGAATTATTTGCAACACTGCATATTTCTTAAGAAGCAGTAAATTAAGTGGGAATTTCACATATAGGAAAAAACACTTTTAATAATGCTGATGTGAATGTGCAGGTATTTAACTTTTTTTCTTTTGCATTACGTTACTTTCATTTACTGTTTTCAACGTTTTCATCATTCTGAACTGTGACTGTAAACACATGCCACTTGAACTCAACTTAGCTGGGAAATAAAAGATGGACTCATGGGAAGTGACTTATGAAAAATCAAATTGCAGCGCTTAGACAAGTCTTCGGACAAAAATGGATAGCCGCCTACAACAAACGCAGAAGTGCTCAGAGATGAAAATAGCAAATTACCTGGCCACCCCGCCATAGTCCAGGCCCTCCTCTCCCCTAAACTTCACCATCAGACGCTTCTTCAGGTCCTTGGGCCTCATCTTCATTATCTGCCGATATGACTCCTACACACGCACACACACACACACACACACACACACACACACACACACACACACACACACACATTAATACAGACCAACAGACCCACGCACATAATCATAGACAAAAGAAACAATTAGTGAGCCACAACACAGCCATTTAGATCAGTGATGTTCTGTTCAAACAATTTATTAATATGCACAATCAGTGCTCCTTTTGTTCTCTTCTCATGAGAAGAATACTGAAAGAATAGGTTGTTGTGACTGGTGTATGAGTCAGGAGCAGTGTATGGATGTGTGTAAACTCTCTCAGGAGCTACCCACACTGCTTTTATTGCTCGACATTTGTACAAATGGCTGAGAGACAGCATCACTGTCTGCTTGCGTGCCGTTCATGGGAGAGAAACGTTTGTACCCACCTCAAAGATCTCCTCTCGGGACACCTCTATGCGACAGTGTCCTGCTTGAGGCTGCTGCAAGGACAGCTCGTGGCGGAGCAGCTTCAATTTATGGACCAAGTCTCTCTCGTAGCGCGCGGCCACATCGCCATCTCCTCCGCCGCCCACTCCTCCACCTCCCCCTTCCTCACCCCCCACATCCATCGGGGGGGCTTGTGAGGATTCCTTCGCTTGGGATTGCTGGCTGAAGGTGGGAAGAAGCAGAGGAGGAACAGGAGGACAGGGAAGAGACAACATGACAGACGGTAGGAGGAAGAGTTGACAGAAAGACAGCAAAAAAAAAAAAAAATAAAAGAGCAGACTGGATTACACGCTGTGCATTCGCCCAGAGCAGCTAAATCTACCATAAGCTCACATTTCTGTAAATCACACGATTCAGCGTTGTTAACAGAGCTGACGACTGTTAGTAGGTCATGTTTACAACCAGTCTGAGTTCAGCATTACAGACGGGAGAGATTAGATTAACGACAGCTTAGTTTTAAAACCACTGATTTGGTATGTTCCATGGATGTCTGCCACCCAGGTGTGGACTGATTTTGCCATTTATGGATATAAGAGAGTTTTTCAAGTGTGTGTGTGTGTGTGTGTGCATGTGTGTACCTGATAATGGTGTGTAGGCGTGGGTCTGTGAACTGTGTTGTTCGGTTGTTGTGGTCCACAAAGTAGATCCGGCCTGACACGGTGCTTCGGACCTCCCAGCCCACTGGCAGCGGCCCAAGCTCCTCACAGCTCACACTGGCCAGGTCCCTGCACCAGTAACAAGTAACCAGACTGAGACTTCAGCCAGCAGCAGAAACCAATTCAACTTGGTGAGACTACAGCTTACAACCAGACCGCCGCCTCTAACAATTCTGAACCTACATACTGTACGTTCTTAACCCCTCATACTGGTCTAAACCCAGGCGCCAGGGGCCGAAGGAAATAACATGAGATTTTCTCCTAATCGGTTGGTGTAATTAGTGCAGAACAAAATAAGAAAAACATGGACTTTTCTAGTCAATAGACGCCAGGCGTAGGGTGTACCAGGGAACAGCATGTAGTGTTTTACTAACAACAATATGTTTTCCCCCCATACATTTCTAAATACATCTGTCAATTTAAATTTGAAATTACTAGTCATAAAAATAGAATAATCCTTTAAATTACATAGCATTGCAAAGATGCTGTGTATTTGCTGTATAATCCGCAAATACCCATGTCTGGTCATTTCCACTGTCATCTACTGGTCATTTCTTTCTGTGACATTCTTCTCTGTCTTCTTCCTCTGCTGCTGCAATGGCCTAGATTGTCATGGGGTTCCTTCAAGGTTCATGTCATTTCAGGTTATGCTTGGACTAGACACGAGTGAAGTGGGGCTGTAATCGTACCGCGGTATCCGAGGGTCGTGCCAGGTGCTGACGCCCGTCTGTGTGTGAAGGAAGTACACCTGGCCCTGCACTGTTGTTCGTTGCTCTGTTTGAAAAAGAAAATGAAGAAGAAAGATGTTACATAAGACAACAACACGAGAGATTTATAGATCACTTAAATATCTAGAGTAATGTTAGACTGACCGTATCCCTCTGGCAGATCAGGCGGTTGGTGCCCATGCGGTCTGTTCTGAGGGGTGTGGCCATGGCCTCTGGAGTCCTGCCCTCTGATTCTCTGCGTCTGAAGACGGCCCTCCTGACTGGGTGAGTCAAGCCGACAGTTCCCGCCCCCCGCCGCACCAGTGGGGTCAGAGTAGGGTAGCGGCTCTTCACTGAAACATCCCTCGAACACAGGCCTACACACACACACACACAAATACACCACTGAAGTTAAATTTCTAACTCTTTCACTGAAGCACTTGATAAGTCAAGTGCTTGTATTTTTTAACTCAGAGCAACAGAGGTTGAGAGAGAATCAAATAAATAACTATGACTAAAGTGATCTTGCAACAAGCACCCAAAATAGCTCTCAGTAAAACAACAAGTAATTGCTTCTCCATGTGTTATTAAATGGCGCTGGCAGCGTAAACAGCTGTTGACACACTCACCCATCATTTTCCAACAGGCCTCTGCAGTCCACCACAGGGCCTCCGCTGCCGATACGGTCTCGCGTCTGTAAGCTCACTGGAAACAAGCAGGTGGTAAAAAGTCAAAAGAGATGAAGTGTGACAGAGCGGGAGGGAAGAATATGCAAATAGTTAAAAACAAGGGGAGAGAGGTGATGCAGGTCATTTGTACAGACAATGTATCTGTGTCCAGGCTTACCTACTATCTGCCCCCGCACTGCGTCACTGTCCGAGGGGTTCAGCTTACATAGATCTAGACGCTGGTCTGGAAGAAGAGGACGAAGTAAATGTAAACCAAAAGCTTTTATTGTTTAATTAAAATCCGCGATTTGCATTTATGGGTATTTAAAATCAGAGGGCTCGACAAAAAAAAAAAAAAAAAAAAAAAAAGACTTACAACTAGAGATGTTCCGATACCGATACCAGTATCGGTATCGCTCCGATACTGCCTAAAACGCTGGTATCGCTATCGGGAAGTACTGGAGTTAATGCACCGATCCGATACCACGTAATAAAGCCTTAAAGAAAATCTACGTTAAAGTACTTTATTTATATTCTTTTTCCGTTATAACTGACTGTCAAACTGGATAATAAAAGAAAGTTCTGGGGTGTTCATTGTTTGTTTGTTCATGTTTCACAAAGAGTTTAACCTGAGCCAGATCGACAACAAAGATATAAATCATATCACATCCATACAGGGATAGTAGTATACAGTTGTTATACATCATATCATCATACAGAGATAGTAGTATACAGTTGTTAAAACATAATAAAATATATGACACACTGGTATCGGATCGGTACTCGGTATCGGCCGATACGCAAGTTCAGGTATCAGAATCGGTATCGGGAAGCAAAAAATGGTATCGGACCATCTCTACTTACATCCTGTGTCTTTTAGCCTGCTGATGGCGTTGGACAGCAGTCGTATGCAGCCCAGGAAGCCCGCCCCCTGTCTTTTATGGATCTTCTTGTGGTTCCATATACTGATGGTGATGGAGTCTGTCTTTCCAATGTAGCTGAAAAACAGAAGATTCTCACAGGTTTACTCCATGTTTTTCAACACTCAATCAGTGTGAGCAGTCTGATGTCTCTTCTTTTTCACTAAACCATGAGATGAATATAAGAAACTTAAAAAAAAAAAAAAAAGGTATAAAAGTACAACATTAGCTCAACTATAAAGTGTCTTTTATGGTAAGATAAGTCCTTTTTTGTTGGGGGGGGGAGAGAGAGAGAGAGAGAGAGAGACTGTTGGGAAATAAAGTACCAATTTGTATAAAACAAATTAGACTTCTTTTGAATATATTGTTACATTTTAATAAAAGCAAAAAGCATTAAAACCAGCGAGTGTGGTGTAGGAGACTCACAGGTCGTAGTGCTGATTCCATTTGGGGTCCAGTGTGCTCTTGACTGTGTCTGTGGAGTGGCACTGACCTGATCCGTCCACCACAACCTTGGCAAATGGATCTGGCAGGCCTGCACGCACACAGCTCAAATTAATTGTTTGCATCCACCACATTGAATCAAACAGAAGATAATATCCAAGTATTAGAAATATCTAAATTGGCCTAAGTACTGCAGATAACCTATCTCCAGAACAAAGCTAAGCTTTCTACTACTGCAGACATTTATCTGATGAGCAGGCCTCTAACCCAATAACAGCATTTTCTGTTTGGTAGCTGGTATTGCATAATGTAATCATAGCTTGGTGAAACTGGTGAAAATGAGTATAAAGGACCAGGTGGAATTCAATATGACACAGAACAACAATGCCAACAATGCCAATATGTTTACAGTGTTGGTTTTGATGGCACGCACAGAGCCGCATTGAAACGCATCATCTCATCACGTATACCAGTCGTCACAACGCAAGATACATGCACATGAAAATGAGCACAATATAGATACTTACGAAAGAAGTCTTTCTTTGCGAGGTTCTTGGCACATAATACTGCAAAAGATAAAATCATTATGAACAAAATGCCAACACACACAAATATGTAAATGAGCTCTCGGTGTGTAGGCTGGTAGAAATGTAAGCTGGTGCACATAAAAACTGTGTGGAGGAAGAATGCTGGTTGGTATAATATATGAATGCCAGAGGATGGTAATGAGCAGGAAAAGTTATGGGACGTGCAGACGAGAATGAGCAGTAAAGTATAGGCTAGTGTCAGGATCACTGCACACACGCAAACTGCTGTGGCAGGACGCCTTTTCTGCCACATCATCTTTGAGGATCCAGAAAGCAAGGCTCATATTGACCCAGCCTTTGAGAGTTTGTAAGTGTGTGTTAAGTATTTAGTTCATTGTGTGTGTTTGTGTGTGTGCAATTCCTTGTTATTTGTTTGCCATTTGACCTGTATGGTGCGAGAGCTGGCATATGTCATTCTAGGTCAGCTCAGTGAGCACTGCTGTAAACCTAAAAAAATAAATACAGCTGAACCAAAATAAACCAGTTCTTAGAAACACAATCATGTCCAGTCAGTCACAAATACAGGTCTTGGTTACAGGGCAGTGTGGGCATTGGACAATAACAAGCTGCGTGTTTGTATTCAAGGCTGGTGTAATGCACTGAAAAAGTGACTGCACCGTAAGTTGTAATTGACATGAAAACCATAATAATATTTACACTGCCTAAACTAAAATGTCTAAACATATCAGCTTTTAACCCCACTGTTGGGAACCTTATGTGTCAAATATGTCAGAGTACATAAACATGTACATTTAGCTCTCTAAGTTAGCTCTATGTGTAGGTAAGAAACAAACATATTTCTGCAGGATGTTGCGTTTTCTTGGTCAGCATCTTAAAACCTCTATGTCACCAGGTCACACAAGACCAACTGAAACCACTTTGCCTAAAGTAGACGGTGTGTGCTTAACACAATAGGTTTTCAAGGCATATTTTTGTCTTACAAGACAGCAGAGGCTGGAAATCACTGAAATTACAAAATATGAAACGATGCAAACTTCAGTTTTGGCGTTTATGTGTAGAGCAATGGTACAGTCGAGCCACTAGCTGTTGCTGCCAAAGGAGAAGAAGCCAGACTTTGTGTGGCTGCAACACATTATGAACTATATATAAAAATGTATTCCATAAACAGTCACAGCATGGTTGTTGAATGTCAGTGTCAGTATGGTGAGTCTACAAACAAACTCTTTGCTGATTCCATGTTCCAATTGTTTAGTGTCAATGTTTAATACAGCAGAACCACTTTCTAGAGCAGCAAAGAAAAACCCTCATCATAATGTCTCGTCATCTTTGTTGAGCTGATTATTCATACAACATAGTGGACCAAGGGATGCAAGGTACTCTGGAGCATCACTAACAGGTGTATTGCACATATATGTACAGGTGTTAAATTACTATTTGTATTCCTGCCTTACATCAGGTAAAATTGACTAACAGGTAATTAAGATAAATTGCTTTGTTTGGTAGCCAGAAACGAGTGGGAGAATGCGACAGCATGTTTCTTTGAAAAACCTTTGGCCCCATTTCTCCGCTAGTCTCGTTGAAGATAAAACAAATAGGAGCCCATTTGACCAATGAGGTGGAATGTGTAACGATATCATGCCAATCATATCTTATGATCTTTATACAGTTGAGGCTGTTTTATGGTTCTGCGGAGGCTCCACGCAGAGCTTTCGCCGTAGCCTACGTAAGTGGCCTGATGTTTATACTTGCGCTGGCGTGTGTGTGTCGAGCCGGCATGTGTCTGTGTGTGTGTGTGTGGTAGAGCGAGGTAGAGAGAGACAGTGACGGTGATTAGCTTCGGAGTCTATGTACCGACTCTACAGTCACAGTGAGAGAAACAAAGTGTCTCCCCTGTTCTTTCTGACCACAGTGGGAAATCTGCAGCAGGAGAAGTTAACCCTCTCCTTGATTTCATGTTGTTTATGGAGAAGGAGAACCAGGAAATGAGCCGGGGAAAATGCAACGCTACCAAGCCACGGCCGAGCGACGTGCGTCATGTGCTTCGTGTAGTTACATTTTTCGAGAGATGCACGTCAGGCTACGGCATAGGTTTGTGTCTTCACGTACCTTCGTGCTGAGCAACAGCGTAGATTTTACGCAGAAGTATAAAGCAGCCTTTAGACGGGGTCCTCCTGTGCATATCTACCAGAGCTTTAAAATTGGGTTTAGGCATGTCATTTTTTTAAGCCAAAACATTTGCAGATTCCAGTGTTTCCTATGTGAGGGTTAGCGGCTTCTTTTTGTGTTAATTCATTCTATACTAAATATATTTAAATTGTATTTTGTATTACTTGTCGTTCAAATACAGCAAGCTATTTGAATGTCACCTCAGACTCTGGAAAATTGTAATTCATTTATTTTTTTTGATGAAATGATAACCAGATTTATCAAGAATGTAATATGCTGATTAATCAATCATCAAAATAATTGTTTATTGCAACCCTCGATACAATCTATATTAATTGAACAATGGTGCGCTTGTATTGGCATTGACATTTAAGGAATGAAGATCGGTGGTATTGTCTTGGCTCAGAGACACAAAGGCATCTCATGATCTTTTCAGACCGGACCTAACTGATTTGCTACAGCACGCGAACCGTTATCATAGCTTTGAGGTCCAATTAAAATGGGCCATGATCGTGTTGGGCCCAGACAGCCATCGAGGAAGTTAGTCAGCCAGACAGTGGTTTAGGATGTGGTGACTGTGCGGTGGTGTAGATGTGTCTGGCACACAGGCTTTATTTCCTGTGATTAACCCGTGGAGAATGGCTGCAGGATATCCTTCCCTCTTCCTCATCGACCTCTTCCATTCCTCCCGCTCCTGACTCACACATTCCACACGGAGACCTCATCTCTTCTCCACAGACAGACACAATGAAAGAAACACAGCTGAAGTGGGACAGAATCACATCTCTAATTTGCCCTTGCTTCCTTTCAGACGAGCAGTAAAGGAAGACTTTCTCTGTATCTGTCACTGCTTTTTGCGGGGGACAAGGAGACGGGACATTCCTATTTCACCCCATCTCTCTTCCCCCCCCCCCCCCCCCCCCATCTCTTGACCCCCAGCTCTTCTGTGGCGCCGAATGTGCGACAGGCCCTTTTCTCAGCGTTTTAGAAAATTCCTCTTTCTGCCAAGGTCACGGCTAGTAAAGACACCCACAGCTACAGCTCAGCTGGCTCTCAATTGCCCCACTGCCGCTTTCTTTTTTGGCATTCATGCCCTTTCTTATTTTAAAAATCGGAGAGCTGGAGAGAGCCAGCGGGGAAATAATTCTATTCATCCAATCTTGAAGGAAGAAGCAGACCCAGTTAAAGGGAGAGGATGAAAAACAGGAGCTACCTCTGTACCACGCTAGAAACTCCTCTAGCCACATCAAGTTTTACAGTAGCACAATCAACAACCTCTGAAGAATACTTCTGCAATTCAGCTTTACTCGTGCACGTTAAGCACAGAGAGCACTTGCTATTATTCAGGTGATGACAGGAGCTATAAAACTGGAGATGCTTGGAAACTCATCAAAGCTTCTTAAATCAAAGATAATGGTCGAGTTCTTCGGAACAGATGCCAAGGTGGAGATTGCTGAAATCAATACTCGTGATCCCGGATCGGGCCAAAAAAGTATGAATACTAAGATCCTTCTGAATAGACAGTACTGTTTCAGAGTGCACTCACGGGTTCACAAGTAGAATAAATGACAGTAGAGTAGAATGAAGTAGACTGACCCACATGATATTACAACAATGTCACTTCCTGTGTAACCTTCTCCTCAAAGCAAAACAAACGCAGCGGCAGACGGGCACGTGAGCAAATATCTCACCTACTTAATAACACGCCTTGCACCAGCATCTAAACACACACACACACACGCAGGATGACCAACGGCTCTCTTGTGTTCACTGCCACACAAATACAAACAGTAACTCACTCACAAGTTGTTTAATAACCAATATTTTTTTTTTTAAAACAACTGCATCTCTCTCTCTCATCAACATGCTTGTTGGGGCAATGGTGTCACATTCTCAGTCTCTCCATTCTCAATTTCTACATTTACTTCTGTGTGCTTTTGTAGGTGTATATGTGCGATTCGGCACAAGCTGCCAGCTCATTAAGTGAGAGGATTAGAAGTGCTTATGCTGCTTCCTAAGGAAGCATGATTCCCACCTTTCCTCTCGCTCCCTTTCTTACACTTGAGCAGCTTTGTGTCCTTTCCTTTTGTTATGGCTGTTATTCTCCCACTTACCTGTCCTCTTTCCTTCCCTCTCTTAGTAAGTAGGGTTAAAAATTAGCACCATCAACTAGCCAAATATTGGTAAAATAGGTAAGTGGCTGGTAGATTTGCTTCACTCACTAGCCAAAAAAAAAAACAATGGTTATCTATTTATTTATTTTTTAAAGATTATTTTTTGGGGCATTTCCGCCTTTAATATTTGGACAGGACAGCTAGGTGAGAAGGGGAGAGAGAGGAGGGGAAGACATGCAGGAAATCATCACAGGTCGGATTCGAACACTGGACCTCTGCATCGAGGCGTAAACCTCTCAGTATATGTGCGCCTGCTCTACCCACTGAACCAACCCAGCCACAGTGGCTGGTCAAATTTAAACCATAAATAGCCATTTGGCTGGTGGAAGAAAAAGTTAATTTTGAACCCTGCCTGTAAGTATCCCAAGTCTGTCCTGACACTGCCCTATGTTGGCACTTGGGCAAATCGGTGTTCAATCCAACTACCTGGCAACAAAACCTAAGCAGCATGTGTTGCTTCCATGAGCTCATTAACATTATCCTGCTGAATCACTTGATTCTTTCATTCAATCGACAGCTTTTTTTTTTTTTTTTTTTCCACAATAAAGCTTATTCAGTCCCAAACAAAAACACCCTTTTCCTACTATTTGGCCTATTCGTTTCCTGTATTTTGCATTGTCCTGACCCTGTCCTGCATTTTAAAACCTTGCCAGCAGCAGGGGAACAAAGATTCTTAAAAAAAGAAGTCGCACAACCTGATTTGGGGCGGGTGTTATTTGAAATCTTTGATGTTGAGCAAGTACCAGGTCGTGCTTATACCAAACGACTAATTAAACTAATTAACAAACAAGTAAAAAGTAATAAAATGAGTTAACACTTTATCAAATAATAAATAAACAATATCTGGATCAAGCATTTGGCTCTCGCTTCCCGTACTTGACAGTGTTTGATGCTCTGTGCTACAGGCACTTCAAAAAGTATTTAGGTTCAATACACCTCCTACACCAGACAGGAAAAGGCTTTTTCAGGAACTGTTTCTCTATAAAGTCAAATACTGTCCATTCACATCTCACTAGACCCCAAAACCTAAAGATAATGTGACACTTTCCTTCTACCTAGAGCACTTTTCCTTCAGCTAACTTAAGCTTACCCACAAAATCACCTCTTGGCTAGCTTGAACATGTCCATATAAACCCAACGCGGTCTCCGAAATCTGAACCAGTGTCCAACTTGCCTGGTCTTTGTCTGTGTGCCTGCAACAGACGGGCCTTTCTGATGTAGGCCAAACAACCCCTCTCCCTGACAGACTAAACACGGAGCTGGCCAGCCAGGCAGGCTTGCACTCCCATTGGCTCATCGCACATTCTTCACCCAATTAGAATTCCACTCATACCTGTGGGGGCGGGCACAGTCGGGGGCAATAACCTCTGTTTGCATCTAAGCTGAAATAATGAGGGACTGGTTCACACACACACACACACACACACACACACACACACACACACACACACACACACACACACACACACACACACACACACACTACTTTCTTTCATCTTGACTCGCCTGAAACATAACCTTTCGCTAGAAGAATGACTTATTACGTGTTATTTTACCAGATTACTTATTACATTAGTTAGTTAGTACTGGACCTATTATTATACTGATGGATGGTATTATTACGGTATTTCATCAACTAGGGCTGCAGCTAAGGATTATTTTTTTATTGCCAATTAAAAAGTCCAAAATCCGAGTCCAAATCGCAAAGATTTTCAATTTACTAGAAGAGAGAGCTGGGCGATATGATAGTATATATCTTAAAACAATATCAAAATGTCTATCGTATATATATGGACTAGTGCAATAACCATATCACAGAGGGGTGCAATATTTGTTAGCCATTCTGAATGAAGTATTGTGGTGCGGCGGAGACCTCCCAGCCTACAAACTGTATTCTACAGACTAAAGAAAAAAATCTTTGTTTGGTACACATCCTCGCAAAATTCCCTCATTCCCTCCAATGTCGTGAATCATTACGCAATCACAATATCAGTCAAAATAATCGCAAAAGATATTTTCCTCATATCGTGCAGCCCTACCTGGATATTATGTTTTTGTATTATGAGTGCTTGCACTGGACCAGGAAATGTTGCTGTTGTGAGTCTGGACAGCTGTATGTAATACTGGCCAGTACAGATAAACCTGACCTTAACTGAACTGAGCATGATAAGTGAAAAAGAAGGCTTTGTCAGATCTGTGAGTCTTATCTTTTGTCAAAAACGCTGCCTGCTCTGCTCTTTTAAAATCCAGATTTAAGATAAAGAGGGTCAGAGTAAGACAATAAACAGACAGTATGTGGCACTTCATCAGCATTTAAGAAAGTACTTTTACTCAAAAAACATCCATCCCAAGCATATACTTGATGTGCCCTCCTGTGTGCATTTCAACCGCAAGAAGAAATATTTAGTCTTCCGGCAAGCACATTTTGGTGTGTGTTTGGTGAACTTTGAATCAGAAGGACAAGGCGTCTGCCCAGCGGCACAGAGTGGTCATTTCCATTTGAATAGAGGCCGCTTGGTGCCCAGTGGGGTTACATTAGCTACAGTAAAAACCATTGTTCCAGCTGTGTCCGTATGTGTGTGAGTGTGTGTGTGTAAGAAAGAAAGAAAGAGACTCCTATATACCCCACAGAGAAGAGCCTGACCCCAAAACGAACAAAATATTTGAGTTGAATACAGGATGCCCAAAAGAGCAAACGTGTCAAGCTTCTCTGGGTAAAGATAAGTTCAACGAGTCAGACATTTGTCTCGCTACAGCTGACACAGCAGCGAATGCCTGTCAATACTCATGGCTATATTATGCTAGCATGTCAAATCTACCAAAGATTGATTTTCAAATAGGCTGTAGTTCGACATTAGCTCTTATCCAGGGTACAGAGCTCGTCGCATTTAGGTCAAGCGATGTGTTCGGCTGGTCAAACCAAAAATGGGTGTAGCTAGCAAGCGTTAGCGGTCAACGGTAACTACAATTGTTACTATAAGCTAACGCTAGCTAGGAAACAAGTGTTAGCGATTGATAAAGTTTCTAAATGTGGTTTTCAGGAGTCGATGTTTCCAACGACCTGTAAGCAGCCAGACTAGATAGCTGCCTCAGCTGTGAAACACACATGATAGTGAACAGCTTCTTGACTGTCCTCTCGGTAATTTGGTTAGCATCTCAGCTAACAAGCTATATGTGCTGCTGTGTTTGCCACACAAAAACCGGATGTTTGGGCAAACAGCAGAGACGAGAGCCTCAGAGACCCTTCGTGGTGTCTTGCTATGTTTGCTAAAAGCAACACGTTACAACAGCGGTTTGTAGTTAAACCATTTAGCTCCAGTTAAAACATGCACCGTAAGCGCTTTCTTTCGGTGTCGTTTTTTTACCTGTCAGTCGGATTTTGATGCTGGACCCGTTCCTCCGAGTCCCAGGATTCGACATCACTCCGGGAAAACGATCACACAAACTTCCCGTTGGAGTCTCCCAAAATCACCGTTTCACCACTTAATGGGAACGCGAACAACTTCAGTTTAAAAACATGCGGTTTGTTTTTGTTTTCTTCACGGGTAAAAATGTATTATTTCATTGCAAAGTCCTGCGCTCTTTCGAAATCCAACAACACGGGAGAGCATTTTCGGGCAGGCTCAAGCACGTACTGACGTCATGTCCTTAACGGGTATAACGTTACGGGCTCGCGTCCGGAAAGCGTGGGCGTGCCCGTATGAGATTCTTACATTGAAGCCTTAAAACCATAAATATCTTGTTTTATATCAGTGTTTGAGACGTTCAGTTTTGCTTTTATTTCAGCTACTGTATCCAACATTATTGAGAAAAAAAATAAAATTCCATGATTATTCGCAGAAGTGAACAAGATCTATTGTGTTTTTATGATTTACGAACAGGCAATCACACTTGTTTAGTTAAGAAATGCAGTAGGATAATCAACAGATACGATGGGAAGTCAACGATTACAATGAAATGCATTGTTTTCTGTGTTCTCCCAGTCTCAATAACTTCTTTAATACCACCAGCCCCTGGATATTTGGTCTCAAAACATATTACTTAGAATGGTCTAAGATGTTCTGCATCCTTTTGTTATGGTTATTATCTTCTTCTCACGTTATGTCCCACAATCAATCAATTTCAAATGTATGGCTATTATCAATAATCTCACCATTTAAAAGAGCTTGTTTTTCATGTTGCCTACATTACCCTCCCACACCTCTGATTTCCATTTCTCATTTATACTCAGCATTTTTGATTATTTAACTGCTCCATAATAATAAGTCCATAATATCAATAGCAGTCATCATCAGGACCAAAATTAAACCAGCAAGTAGGCTATAGTAGTGATGCTGTTTGCAAAGTGAATTCATTTGAAAACTCAAAGGCTTTTCAAGTGTCTGTGGAAACCTCCAGCATCACAAGTGAAATCACAAGCTGTGAGTTTCATCCACCAGGTTTGTGATTTAGGGAAATCAATGCAGGCAAACAATAAGACCACACGGACAGGGAAAAGGTTAATGTGATTTTAGTTGCTTCTTGGATTGAAAGGTTGATGTTTGGGACTGTCTGTATTTGAATTAAATGCGGGTACGAGGTAGATTAGTCCCAACCCAAAAAGAATTTGGTCATTAAACGTCACAGCAAGCATTTGAAAATTAAAAAGTTTGACCTGATGATGCTTGATGCCAATGTCAGGGGATCACCAACCCATCAAATAGATGTTAGAGCCATGCCTCTAGCAAGGCTAAAAAGTCAATGTGAGGATAAGAATACAGATGAACTGTTCAGCAGAATAATGAGAGGGCGTCCCTTATACAATTACTATTAGATATTGGAGCTTCCAACAAGCATTTAAATGCAACAAGATATAAGACATCATACATGGTCAATTGTTTAAACTGCATTTATGCATGATTTTAATGGATAATGAAGATAAAGTTGTAACCCAAGAATACAGATAGGACATTAAATCAAGTTCAAGTAAATACACAGGCCTACTTTGTCTAAAATGATATGATATTGTGGACAAAACGTTTGTGAGGATTGTAAAGTAAGGCTGAGGGAGAGCTGGGTGAGCAGGGATAATGGCTGGAGGGATTTGGCTCTTTAGCAGCAGTGGGGTTAGCTGCAAGGCAGCAGTATTAACTGGTGGAACAATGGACCCTCTCAACAGCCTGTTTACAGGGCACAGTAAATCCACATTAGCAGTGAAACACACACACACACACACACACACACACACACACACACACACACACACACACACACACACACACACACACACACACACACACACATACTCATACATGCAAGGGGCACAGGTGGAAGTATTGATTTCGAGATTCTTCAGTCTTCCTCTTCATTAAAGCATTTTTAATTGCTCTTCTTCCCACATTTTAAACATTTGATCTACAACCGTACTAGCTCTAACTCCCTATTGTATGTATCATGTGTCAACACCCCACAGGTGGCCATAGTATCACCAGCAACAGACACACACACACGCACGCACACACGCACGCACACACACACACACACACACACACGCACACACACACACACACACACGCACACACACACACACGCACACACACACAAATTAATTTATCCCTCTCGAACGCTCATGTACAGCTGTTAGTATGATTATGTGATTATGTGTGTGTGTGTGTGTGTGTGTGTGTGTGTATGTGTGTGTGTGTGTGTGTGTGTGTGTGTGTGTGTGTGTGCACACACACAACTGCCTACATAGTGTGTGTATGTATTCAATGTGCCAATGGAACCCCTGAGACTAACTGAGTGTGTTCACAACTACTTAAATAATTCCAATCATAGAGACAAACTTAGTTATACCTCTGGGACACGCACACAGTTACAGTAATGAGGGTGAAGTCATTCACAGAACAGTTGGGAAATCAAATTGGCCCAATGTGAGTTTGTTCTCGCAAAATGACTTGAATAAGAAATTTAAAGGAAAGAATATAAAGAGAGCGAGTGGAAGAGAGGGACATCATATACCTACTGAGAATCTGTGTAATGTCCAATGAAAACTGATAATAAAAAATACAAACATTTAAAGTACAACAATATCGCTTTAGAAAAACTTTTTAAGAAAGCTGAAAAATATGCACTTCGTCTTTTTTAGAGAGTTTTGGTCGAGTCAAACCATTAAGTCTCCTGACGTTGATTCTATATGTGTGATTAGCGTCAGTCTGTATCTATTAGAGCCCCCTTTTGGGAACAGGAGCACCAGCTGCCTCAATTCTGAGGAATCTAGTGGAGACTGAGGCGGCATTCTGGATACGATCAAGACTGTGATGCTAAAACGAGTTTTCCTCTCATCATGTGAGTTGCTTGGGCACAACTCTTTCATATTTGGCCTAGAATTCACCCGCTATAATCTGTCTCTACCAGGGACTGTTTGAAGATAACATATGACACACATATCCTGCCATAGATACTGTAAGAGACCCACATACCCTGCCATATACAGAAAAGTTGCTTTCATTAAAGGCGCATCATATTTTTTGAGTCAGTGGTTTGAAATTGGGCAGTCTGTAGAGCAACAGATTAAAGAGAACTGTAGATTATTACGAAAGAAACTGTGCCATCTATCTCTGGTTTAATGATTAAATGGTCGATGGTTTTAATTTAAGATGCGTTCATCATCCCAATTCTCACTGGGTGGCAGAGAGAGAAAGCAATTGAAAATGTTAGAGCAGAGGCACGGTGGGATGAAAATCGAGGTGTGGGAGGGCGCAGAGGTGGAGAAGATGGATCGAGGGATGTGGTGAGGAAAGGAGATGGTTTCAGCCTGAGTGATGGCTTTCCAGGGAAACCCTAAATGGATGGAGGCAGGTTGAAGAATTCCCAGATCCCCCACTGCCACGCAGATCGGAGGGATGAGACCTCGGGGTGATGGCTGGTTTTAGAGTTGTGACCATATCAGGAAGGAGAAGGCCTGATATAAAACAGCATGGCCTCAGCTCACAGACCCATATTCTTCCTGAGCGTACCTCTGCCTCCTGCATTGGTGAGTATCTTAGTCAAATATTGCATCCTGTTTAACTGAAGGCCAATGTCCTTTCTCTTACTTCTAACACACTCTGCTTTCTCTCCATTGCTCAGCCTCCAGGTGAGTGAGCTGGTCAGTTGGTTGGTGTGCGTTGGTGGCAGCAGCAGCAGCAGTAGCCATGCCATATAAAGGGGAATGCGGGGACGATGTGGACCCCATGCCGTTCCTGGTTCCCTCAGAGAAGGAGCGCCTGGATGCTATGAATAAACCGTACGACATCAAGCGCTCCTGCTGGGTCAAAGCGGAGAAGGAGGCTTTCATTGCTGGGGAGATTCAGTCTGAAGATGGGGACAAAGTCACCGTCAAGACCACCAAGAACACTGTAAGACACACTCTGCACTTATTTTGTCTCAAAGATTTACATTTATGAAGTAAAAGTGAGCTGATGTCAAGAGTAATGTTAATAATCTCACTCTGATCGTAATAATCGTGATGATGACATTATTGATTGAGTGATTATCCTTTCTGGTCAGACTGTGACTGTGAGGAAGGATGACGTCCAGCAGATGAACCCTGCTAAGTTCTACCAAGCCAGCGACATGGCCAACCTCACTTTCCTAAACGAGGCCAGCGTCTTGGAAAACCTGCGCAGCCGCTACGTCAGCATGAGGATCTATGTAAGCCTGTTACAGCACTACCCAAACCTATTCAAAACCAGTAGAAAAACGTTGCTTTGTGCCCCACATAACTGTTATGTTATTAAGGCACTTTCAACCAAAAGCTGAATGGAGTTCAGCACCAATTTTACGAATAAATATCACTTTAGTCACCATGTAGAGCACAGCTCAGCCTGTGAAAACAGTTGCACTATATCTTCTGTGGCTTTGTAGGGATCTTGACTGTAATAACCCCGATGATGTCATAATGATTTCATCAGAGTTATCTCAGCTTGGGCTAGGACTAGGAGACTGCAAATGTTTATAATATAAGTGGGGGCGTGGAGTTTAAAAGACACAGGCAGGGTGGGTCTAATGAAAAGATGCTATTTGTTGCATTATAGGAAATGTAGGATTATATGCCTATTATATTATATTATATTATTATTATATTTTAGGTGTGATACAAAGGCCTAAAAGTCAGAATATTTCGGCCCCTGCTGCTTAGATTTTGAAGGTGCTTTTTCAAATCTGTCAGTCCCCCAACTCTATTTAAGTTAAATACTAAATCAGGGGAACACCCCTTTGAAGGGCAGAAGGAGGACATCACCATAATAAGTACACAACTAGGCAGGCTCAACATGGAAAGTGGATGTAACAAATATATAAATGAATGCACTTTCACGAAACAACTTCTCAACTGCATTGGAATTTATGTATTTTCATATTCAGATCAGATAATTGTGGACTTTTCCCTGAATAGCACCAGACCTTTCTTAATACATGCATAGCTTATGTTCACTATAATCACACAGGATCCAACCTACCCCCTTCACCAATCCTTTCAGTTACTAGGCTACCATCAGGTCGACGCTACAGAGTCCTATTTGCAAAGAAAAACATATATAAAAAAATCCTTCATCCCCACTGCCATCACCACACTGAACAGCCATACATAGACAACATCCAACAACTCCATTCAGGCTTCTTCTTGCACATTGTGCACATGTTTATACAGTCAATGTTATTACACTGTTTCTATATGTATCTTTATGTTCTTATATCTATTTTATGTCATTTGAGCCTGCCCTGTCAAAGACAAATTTCTGTCACTCATGAGTTATGACAGACAATAACGTTTTTCTAATCTTATCTTATCTTATCTTAAAGGTGCCTATGAACCAGATCTGTGTTTACATTACTGATTGTGTTGATCATTTTATCCTGCTGCATCCTTCAAAACCTTTTTATACTCTCCCTTTCCACTTCTAGACCTACTCAGGCCTCTTCTGTGTGACGATCAACCCGTACAAATGGCTACCCATCTACGGCGCTAAAGTGGCCCAGATATACAAGGGGAAGAAACGCAACGAAGTTCCTCCTCACCTCTTCTCCATCTCTGACAACGCCTACCACGACATGCTGATGGGTGAGGAGATGGCGATGGCAGGGTGGGCAATTAAAGTGCAGGGACGGAAGATATTTTAATCAGTCATAGGTCATTGATGGGCCAAGAGGAGAAGTAAGCATGCAAGTGGTATGTGGTGATTTGGGATGAACCCCCTCGAGATGAGTTGCTTGAAAGTCATTACACTGTTCTTTATGTGGAAAGAGGGAGTGGGGCAGTTGCTGTGTAATCAGTGTGGCGTGTGATGATTTGTTCAGGGAGCAGAAACATATTTGAAGTTATTATATGGCATCAGGGGAGAGCTGACAGCTGTCTGTGTTCTTGGTACATGCTGACAGAAAACATCAGCAGTCCTCTGATCTGCTCAGAGGGAAATCAGCAGTAATTATTCTCGTCTCTCTCGCACTCTCTCCGTTTCTTCTCCTGCCCTCTTTATGTCCCACCACTGCAGAGCATGAGAACCAGTCTATGCTGATCACGTAAGGACACCGTGTTGTTTTTGTTTGCACGTCCCATACAAATACAAGGGGTAACTTGCATGTCTCTATTACAGTGTTGACACCTTATTTGTTTCTCTCCTCCAGTGGAGAATCTGGTGCTGGCAAGACTGAAAACACCAAGAAGGTCATTCAGTACTTCGCCAACGTTGGAGCTTCTGGGAGCAAAGCCTCCGACTCCAAGGCAAGTGTGTCGTTGTGTGTGCACAGGCATGATTTGTTGCTTTTCTTCTTTGACAAAATCATGCAAATTCATCTTCTCTTCTCTTCTCTTCTCTTCTCTTCTCTTCTCTTCTCTTCTCTTCTCTTCTCTTCTCTTCTCTTCTCTCAGGGCTCTTTGGAGGACCAGATCATTCAGGCTAACCCAGTGCTGGAGGCATTTGGCAACGCCAAGACCATTAGGAACAACAACTCCTCACGTTTTGTAGGGACATGTATAAAACATTATCAAATGAAATAATGATTGTGGCAAAATCAGCAAATCTGTGAGAATAATATTTGTGTTGTTTTAGGGAAAGTTCATTCGCATTCACTTTGGGCCGACAGCTAAGCTGGCTGGTGCTGACATTGAGAGCTGTGAGTGGATTTCATTGATTCGTTTTAATTTTTTTTTATTTTGGATAAATACCAAGTCTTAGTTTTTATGTGCTTTGTAAAGTAAATGAAATAAAGATGTTATCACGTGGAATAACAGGAATATAATTAGCATCCTTGAAAACAGCTTGTCTTATTGTGTCTGTGACTATGTATATGCATCTGTGTGCTTCAGATCTGCTGGAGAAATCAAGAGTGATCTCCCAGCAGGCTGCTGAGAGAGGATACCACATCTTCTACCAACTCCTGTCTGGAAGGAAGCCAGAATTCATAGGTGAGAAAATTAAAGCTTTGGTGCGTAACTTTTGTTTATATTAATGAATGTCCGTTTCATTCAAGCCATTGCCAAATGAGTTGATACAAAGCTAATTAAGACTATCAGTTCCACAAACCTCTCTTTGTATTTCTGTGAAGATAATTACCTCTTCATGTTTTTTTAATCCTCTGTGTCCTCCTTGGCTGCTAGGAAGGGTGGGGGCGAGCTTCTTTTTATTTGTTACACCAAACATAATTTTTCACATCTGCATGTGACAAAAGAAAATTGGTAGAGGACAATAATAAATGACAATTAAATGTTTTACAGATTAAGATGAGACCCGTTTGCATGAATTAGTGATGATGATAAACAGTGAAATAGTTAGCTAAAGTAAGGGATAAACTGCTGCATTGGCTTGGAAACCACTGTTCCCAACGTGATCATTTCAGTTGGTAATAATATCTGTTATTGTGTTTTTTGACTGTCCAACTCTGTTATTTTTAAATGTACTTTATAAATAAAGTTGAGTATTATTAAATATTGTCTTATTGTATGTCTTCCAGAGGCTTTGCTGCTGAAGCCTGACCCCAAACAGTATGTGTGGGTGTGTCAGGGAGTCACTGTGGTGGATAACATGGATGATGGGGAGGAACTGCTGCTCACTGATGTGAGTTCAGAGTTTTCTGTGTGAGCTAAGTTATTCATGCTGTGCTTTGATTTTATATCAATAATAAAGACTGACACACGTCTTTGCATGGCCGATGAGAAATTATATAAATTAGCCTGTTGATGGTGCTATTGCCTCTCTTTGTGTAACTGTTGTGCAGCCCTGACATTCTCTCTTCTGTCCTCTCTCTCTCTCTCTCTCTCTCTCTCTCTCTCTCTCTGTCTGTATGCTTGTGAGTCCATAGGAAGCCTTTGATGTCCTTGGCTTTACTTCTGATGAGAAGATGAGTGTGTACAAGTTGACTGGAGGCATAATGCACTTCGGTAACATGAAGTTCAAACAGAAAGCCAGAGAAGAACAGGCTGATGTGGATTCCACTGAGGGTATGACAAGTCCACCTCTCTCTCTCTCTCTCTCTCTCTCTCTCTCTCTCTGGCCTTTTCTTTCTATCTATCCTTCTTTTCATCAGTTTCTTTTTCATTATGTGTATGTCTGTTCCGACCCATTTTTTCAGCATGTGTTACAAGACGTTGAAATAATTGAATTCATTCCTCATCCCCCACTCTCCTTCCCTTCCTAAAGTGGCTGACAAAGTCGCCCACCTCATGGCCATCAACTCTGGGGAGCTGCAGAAGGGCATAACGCGCCCCAGGGTCAAAGTTGGCAACGAGTTTGTGACCAAAGGTATATTACAAAGACATTATTTAGATCATTCTATTTCACTTTTTTTTGGAACCATAGACTAACCAGTGAGGGTAGACGATGCACTCAGTTACAATATTTGAACATGAACTGTCAGGTCAGACCCAGGACCAGTGTGTATACTCCATCGGTGCTCTGGCAAAAGCCATCTATGACCGCATGTTCAAGTGGATGGTGACCCGCATCAACAAGACCCTGGACACCAAGATGCAGCGGCAGTATTTCATAGGAGTGCTAGACATCGCTGGGTTTGAGATCTTTGAGGTGAGCTTTCAATAGATTCCTTGGATGAGATATGATCATGTCCTTTCCGCTTCATTATTTGTCAGGCTTATCCCATCCTCCAGTGATCCAACTCTGTCTTTCCTCTCCAGCTCAACAGCTTTGAGCAGCTGTGCATCAACTTCACCAATGAGAAGCTGCAGCAGTTCTTCAACCACCACATGTTTGTGCTGGAGCAGGAAGAGTACAAGAAGGAGGGCATCGACTGGGTCTTCATCGACTTCGGCCTGGACCTGCAGGCCTGCATCGACCTGCTGGAGAGGGTAACACACACTGACACACACACACACACACACACACACACACACACACACACACACACACACACACACACACACACACAGTCAGGATAAAGTTCGCAAATGTGGATATAAAGTGTGTTGAGTACACCATATCATTTCTATCTTCTAGCCTATGGGGGTTTTCTCCATCCTGGAGGAGCAGTGTGTGTTTCCAAAGGCGACAGACGCAACTTTCAAAGCAGCTCTGTATGACAATCACCTGGGCAAGTCCTCTAACTTCCTCAAGCCGAAAGGGGGGAAGAAAGGACCCGAGGCCCACTTTGAACTGGTGCACTATGCTGGCACTGTGAGTACTGGATTGGTGTAGCATTTCACATGGAGATGTTAGTGGCTAAACAATGCACACATGCCTCAATAGGGATGTGAAAGAATGTGTGTGTGTTTGTGGTGAGATAAAGCAGAGTTCAAAAGATAGTTACAAACATATGCGTGCATGCATAGCCTTAGCTATTCAGCAGAATGTTGCTAATAATACTGTTTAAATCAGTCAAAGCCATTGATATCTCTGTATGTAAAAGTAGGATGTGTAACTGTGTGTACATCAGTCCGTAAATGTGTTTGTGCCTCTGGCAGGTGGGCTACAACATTGCTCACTGGCTGGAGAAGAACAAAGACCCTCTGAATGAGACGGTGGTGGGACTCTTCCAGAAGTCCTCCATGCCTCTGCTGGCTCTGCTCTTCAAAGAGGAAGAGGCTGCTGCAGGAACCAAGAAACAGAAGAAAGGGTCGTCCTTTCAAACTGTCTCCAACTTCTACAGGGTAACTCACATAGACACACGGGGATGCTTACACACACACAAACACACACATTTAAGAATACTGCAGCTCTCACAGCAGGCTCACAATCTCACAGGTGTATTTGACTGTTTGTGTACAACAGGAACAACTGAACAAGCTGATGAGCACCCTGCGAAGCACTGCTCCCCACTTTGTCCGCTGCATCGTGCCCAATGAGTTCAAGAAGTCAGGTGAGTGGGGTAAAAAAATGTGTGTTGATCTATTGTCGGGATCCTGAAGCCACTGTATGAATTTGAGGCACATGATCACACTGTTCACTATGTTAAGAACTGTCTTCTTTCTGAGACATCAAATATTCACTATCCACTGGTCTTGGTTCTCTCCGCCATGTTGTGAAGGTGTGACAGATAACCACCTGATCCTGCACCAGTTAGCATGTAACGGCGTGCTAGAGGGCATCCGTATCTGCAGGAAAGGATTCCCCAACAGACTACAGTACCCAGAATTCAAGCAAAGGTCTAATTCCCATTCTTTCTGTATTCATCTTCATTATTCCAGTATTTATCGCCATGTTACTTAATTGTCACATTTCTCCTTTCCCGATGTCTCCTAGGTACTATATCCTCAACCCCAGCGTCATCCCTAAGGGATTTGTTGACAACAAGAAGGCCTCTGAGCTCATCCTGAGTTCAGTTGGCCTGGATAATATGGAGTACCGCATCGGCCACACCAAGGTACACCGCTGTTATAATCAATATCTAAAACACAACACATTTAAATGATATGTCTTATTGAACAAATACATATCAATCAATAGTGAAGACTTTAAAGTTGAATCACTTTTTGTACACTGGCTCTTCCGTTGCATATTGTGTATAAGCTAATAGGAACTGTGTGTGTTAAAGGTCCCATATTATGCAAATTTTCAGGTTCATATTTTCAACTAGTACATGTTTAGGTGCTTAGATGTTCATAAAACACATTATTTTTCTTATACTGTCTGCCTGAATATACATGTATTCACCCTCTGACTGCAATGCTCTGTTTTGGCGCCTGTCTCTTTAAAGCAACACTATGTAACTTTTCCGTCTTCGGCCCCACTGCAGGTTGTGTCATTGGAACTACAGCTGCGCGAGCTGTAGTTCCAACGAGACAACCTGCAGGGGGGCTGAAGAGGGAAAAGTTACATAAGCCGCTTTCCTACCGGAGGGATTTTTGCAGTTCCTAGAACATAACGTTCCTAGAACCCTTTTTTTCTCCTGTTCCCGACTGGACCAATTTGGGGATTATTAAGTTCCTCTGGCCACAGTTCCTGTAACTCTTTCAGCTCATACTTCAGGGCAGGGTCTTTTCCCTTTTCCGCATAGTGGTGGTTAGATGGCTGTGATTATAATAACAAAAGGTCAGTTCCTATGGCCACTTGGCCAGTGTGAATGCAAATGGAAAAAACGGTTTTGGGGGAGAGTAGTTAGTAGAACTGTTTAGAAGTGGACTGTTCCTATAACTACGTTCCTGTAAGTACTTGGTCGGAAAGAGGCTATTGTGTTGCTTTAAGTTCCCCTCCCGTAAAAGCCCAGTCTGCTCTGATTGGTCAGTGTTTCCGGGGCCTTCTGCATCCGCACTCTCTGAGTCTCTGCACCATCACTTTCTACTTATATATACAGTTTGTAGTTTAGTTGTGACATCACAACTGTACGGAAGTCCTGACGGCTCGTTTAGAGGCGCAGTTTCTGAATATGGGCTGTGTGCATTTCTCTATGGATTGAGTGCTTTGACACATTCACAGTATTCATACAGCACCTTAACCTGCTTTACAATTGTAAATCTCACGTTTTACAATATGGGACCTTTAGCAAATCAGAGCATAAATCTGATAAAAGCTTTTCCCTCAGTTTTCCTCTTTTTTCTCACCCCTCCTATTCTTCCGTCTTTCACCTGTCTGCGTTTTCCTCTCCAGGTGTTTTTCCGCGCAGGAGTCCTGGCAAAGATGGAGGACATGCGTGACGAGAGACTGGCAAAGATCATAACCATGCTGCAGGCTCAACTTAGAGGAATTCTAATGAGGGTCGAGTTTAAGAAGATGGTGGACAGACGGTCAGTGTGTGCCTGTAGTTCTGTGTGCACCGTGTGTGTTCTCCTATAAGACAGCTGGGTCAAGAGAGATGGGAGTACATTTTGCTCGATTATGTGTACATAAGTCTTCAGTGTATGTTTGTAAATGCTAACAGTGTTTCTGTGTTCATGTGTGTGTGTGTGATGCAGAATTGCACTGATGGCCATCCAGCGAAACGTGAGGAAGTTCCTTCAGTTACGCTTCTGGGGCTGGTGGAAACTCTACACTAAGGTGAAATGATTGACTATAGCGTCTTGACAAATGATAAATTATCATCATTATCATGTTAACCATCGTATTTCCTGCCTCGCTCCCCCCAGGTGAAGCCTCTGCTGATGGTCGCCCGTCAGGAGGAGACCTACAAGGCAAAGGAAGAGGAGCTGAGGGTGGCAGTGGAGAGAGTCAAAGAGCTGGAGGGCAAGATCAAAGATCTGGAGGGGAAGATGGTCACTCTGTCACAGGAAAAGAACGACCTCACCCTGGCGCTGGCTGCAGTAAGTGCACATCTGCATTCAAGTCCTGGTGCTTTTCTGAAAAATAGAAACAATCTCTCTCTACAACCCTTACTGCTGTTCTGAAGGTATTTCAGTGATTTTATTTTTGTTTACAAAGGCTTCACAGTTCAACAAATAATATTTTTATTTTTAAATCTAAAATAGTTCATAAATTACTTTCTTATCTTAAAAATCTATAACTCTCAGAATCTGCAAATAAGTTTAATACATGTTTAATAGCTTTCTAATACATTTCTCTTGTGTTGTTCTTTCACATTACATAAACTAAGACTAAAGAAGTGTAAAAAAAAAGGACCCACGTCAAATTATTCCTGAGCAACATTAACTAGCTCTGACTGGGGGATCCCGAGGCGTTCCCAGACCAGGTGGTAGATATAATCCCTCCACCTAGTCCTGGGTCTTCCCCGAGGCCTCCTCCCAGCTGGACAAGACCTGGAACACCTCCCTAGGGAGGCGCCCAGGGGGCATCCTCACCAGATGCCCGAAACACTTAGCTGGCTCCTTTCCACGCAAGAAGCAGCGGCTCTCCTCCGAGTTCCTCACAAATGACTGAGCTTCTCACCCTATATCTAAGGGAGGCGCCAGCCACTCTGTTGAGAAAACCCATTTTGGTATGAGTAATACATTATAGATAATACGTCCATACAATACATCTAAAATAAGATGAGCGTTTATTGATTCCCAGAGGGGAAACTCAGGAAAGAAACGTTGCTCCCCGTCTGCGAATCGAACCCTACAGGCAGATACTGTCCACCATACTAACGGGGAGAGGGTTATGTTATGTCCTTAAAATGCAAACAGTTATAGTTATAAAAACACGACGACACCTTGTCTCCCCACAGGAGCAGGACACACTGGGTGATGCTGAGGAGCGCTGCACCCAGCTGATGCACCAAAAGGTCCAGATGGAGGAGTCATTGCAGGTAACATGTTGCACATGAACCGTAACACTTATATATGTGTGAAATCTGGTAATAAGACATTTTGGAAAGTGGTCCAACTGTCCTGTGTCTTAGGATCTGCGTGAGCGCCTGGAGGAAGAGGAAGGCAACACAGCCTCCCTCCATGGCCAGAGGAGGCAGCTGGAGGGGGAACTGACTGAGCTGAAGACAGACCTGGAGTCTCTGGAGTCCACACTGGCCAAGACTGAGAAGGAGAAACAGGTAGAGTGGAGGAGGCTGAGGAGAGAGGACATGCAGTACTGCAGCTTTGGAGATGTAGTTTATTTCACTATGGATTAATGGACACAGAGTGTTGACGACTGAATTCTGTTTAATGGTGAGTTTAGGGTCTGGACTTCAAGGTGCGAACTCTGACGGGTGACCTGAGTCAGAGAGACGACCATGTGGCCAAGCTGCAGAAGGAAAAGAGAGCTCTGGAGGAACTGCACCAGGTAGACAAACACACACGGCAACATGCATGCACATAAACTAATATTTGAAAAACACCTTTGTTATGCCCATGATGCCCATTTAATAGTGACCAAGACATCCGTATAATTGAACCAGAAAACTCTGGAGGATCTCCAAACAGAAGAAGACAAAGTTAACCATCTGACCAAGACCAACAGCAAGCTCAACTCCCAAGTGAATGAGGTACTGTACGTGACCTGAAAAATTCTGTCTTCATGACTTTTTGAAACTCTGTGGAACAGGAATACATTATGTACGCACCTGCAGCTAAATATACTCTGCTTTAATGTCTGGGTTTGTGTGTGTGTGTGTGTGTGTGTGTGTGTGTGTGTGTGTGTGTGTGTGTGTAGCTGGAGGACTGCTGGGAGCAGGAGAAGAGGATCAGGGCGGAGGTGGAGAAAGCGAGGCGGAAGGCAGAGGGAGACCTGAAGATGACCATAGAGAACCTGAACGAGATGGAGAACGCTAAGCTCGACCTGGAGGAGGTTATTAAGAAGTGAGAGACAACACACACACACACACACACACACACACACACACACACACACACACACACACACACACACACACAAGTTCATTAAAGCTTATCTTATCTTGACGTCTGACTTCCTGTACGTTTAACATACAAAACTAACTCTTATCACTGCAGTAGTCTATACCTCTGTGTGTCCCTCACTCTCTTTTACACACTGCTTGTCCCACTGGTTTCTGATTCTACTGCTGTGTGTGTGTGTTTGCTGTGTGTTCATCCAGGAGAGACTTCGAGATCAACAACATGAACTCGAAGCTGGAGGACGAACAGGCTCTCAGCTCCATGCTCAGCCGCAAGCTCAAAGAGCACCAGGTTTGTGGTTGGGTGGTGATGACGCAGTGGATATGACACATGCCTTTGGTGTGGGAGATCTTGGTTCAATTCCCACTGCGATACATCAACCAATGTGTCCCTGTCTGAGCAAGACACTTAACCCATAGTTTCTCCAGAGGCGTGTAGCCTCTGACATACGTAGCAACTGTAAGTCGCTTTGCATAAAAGCGTCAGCTAAATGACATGTAATGTAATGTAATGGTTAGAGGAGCAGACGTCTGCAGGCTTTTAGTCCATGAAGCACCACGCTAGCTGATTTCAATTGCTCCTTCGTCTGTGGTTTAACATGACTAGGAAGAGCTATTAAGACCACCGGATTAGGAGAAGCATAGACTTGAGCAGTCAGTAGTTGTTGTTCCTACAAATATTGAGCTAAATTTGTTATTTATTTATTCATGTCATGTTATTATGTACATGTAAATGTCATCCCTAGCTTGGCTGACAGGGATGACATGTTGGTCTGTCGGTCGGTCAACAACCACGGTCCAGACTGAAAAATCTCAACAACTGTTTGGTGGATTGTCACGACTTTGAGTTTGTACAGATATTCATGGTTCCCAGAAGATGAATTGTACTAACTATGGTGATCCTCCTGACTTTATCTCTAGTGCCACCATCAAGTCAACATTTGCGACCAAAACTAAGTTTTGTGGCTTCAAATTAATGCGAGATGAGTGTGTGGAGGAAAGGTGCGATAGCAAATGAAAAAAGAGAGAGAGAGCAGTGTGAATATAAGGTTAGGAAGTAGGGGAGAGGGTGAAGAAGTTGAAGAACTAAAGAGGGATGATAAATTATCTGGTTTTAAAGATGCACCATCTAATGTTGTTTGTACTCTTGCACACATTTGTCTTTCCTTTCAGGGCCGCATTGAGGAGCTAGAGGAAGAGCTGGAAGCTGAACGAGCCATGAGAGCCAAGGTACAGACTAAACCTCATACATTACATAACTGCAGAATTACAATTATGCATTCACATGTTGACAAGTATGAATAGACAGGCAGGTGGGATATTACCAATGGCAGTTAGAGATTAGAGTCTGTTCTCTGAAAGGTGGAGAAGCAGAGGGCAGAGCTATCCCGAGATCTGGAGGACCTCAGCGATAGGCTGGAGGAGGCGGGAGGAGCCACCGTCGCCCAGGTGAGTGTGACTGACAGCTGTCAATCAATCAGAAGGTAGTCTCACAATGCCAGATCTTCCTCCACAGCGCTCCGGAGGATGGTCTGGCTAGTCCACACAACATTCCAGGATGGAAAAAAGCATGCTCTGGTTTATTGCCATTTTAAAAAAAAAAAACAATTACAATTGTCTTGGGACACAATGACGGTGCCTCTGCAAAATAGCCTCGGGAAGGAACTTGTTTTGATGGAACATGTGTATGTTGAAACGTTGTTTTAGTCGTGCAACAGAAAACTCGAATTGGACAGATAGTCTAGCTAGCTGTCTGGATTTACCCTGCAGAGATCTGAGGAGCAGTTAACCATAGTCCTCATTAATCCACCAGAGTTTAGAACGCCAACACAAAGAAAGCAGAAAGTACCGGACATCCGGCCGAAATGAGGGACAGCCGGCGGAATTTCCGGCGGGCACCTGAACAATCCCGGAAATGAAACGTCGCCGATAGACTTATCAGAGGGTAGTAAAACCTGAGTGTTGGCTGTTTTGTTTATGTTTGGAAAACTTTAACCTCTGTCCTTTTAAACCCTGACAACCATTTAGATCGAGCAGAACAGGAAGCGGGAGACTGACCTGCTGAAGCTGAGGCGGGAGCTGGAAGAGGCAGCGCTCCAATCAGAGACCACGGCGGCAGCGCTGAGGAAGAAGCACTCAGACGCGATGGCTGAGCTGGGCGAGCAGCTGGAGAACCTGACCAGGCTGAAAGTTAAACTGGAGAAGGACAAACAGAGCATGAAGGCGGAGATCGAAGACCTTAACGTCACTATGGAGGCCACTCAGAAAGCAAAGGTACAACATTATTTTGAAACATCGAGTGCGATTAGCTCAGTCAAGAAAAATCATACATAAATATTTAAACTCATACACACTTTCTGTTTTTGCACCCGTGTGTATTTGGGTGTTTACATGTATAGATGAACTCTGAGGTCCACGCCCGTAAACTGGAGGACAATCTGGCAGAGGCTAATGCTCGCCTGGCTGAGATGGAACGCAATCAGACTGAGCTCAACGCTGCCAAAATCCACCTGACCAGTAAGCACAAACACACACACACACACACACACACACACACACACACACACACACACACACACACAGAGACAGTGCGTTTCACTATCTTTGTAGGGACCTGTCATTGATGTCATTGATAATGCATTCCCTAGTCCTTTACCCTAACCTTAACCATCACAACTAAATGCCTAACCTTAACCCTTACCCTCACCCTAACCATAACCTAATTCTAACCCTAATCCTAAAACCAAGTCTTAACCCTCAAACAGCCCTTTAAAGTTGTGGGGTCCAGCATTTTGGCCCCACAAAGCTGGTCGGACCCCACAAGTATACTGTATTCCTGGTTTTTGGACCCCACGAATATAGTTAAACGAGACCACACACTCACACACACACACACACACACACACACACACACACACACACACACACATGCCCACAAACTAAAAGAAAACAGTTTCTTGGACTTTTTCATGTTCTATTCTTTGTGTGTGTGTGTGTGTGTGTGTGTGTATGTGTTTGCGTGTACAGCGGAGAACAATGATCTGAGCAGGGAGTTGGACGACGCGCAGAGTAAGCTGACCCAGGTGACCAGGCTGAAGGCCTCCCTCACCACGCAGGTCGACGAGCTCAAGCGACAGGTGGATGAGGAGAACAAGGTACAAGTCACCACAAACACACACTCATTCGTTTCATCTTTACTTAGAAGTAACGTGTAATATTTTTACACATTTAACCCTACACAGCTGAGAGCTGCACAGTTCAGCCTCAGTCTCAGCCGGCGCCTTGCACATGGGCCCACTGGCAGTGCTTTTGTGGTGCGAGGGGAGATCATTGTTCATTCCCAACTGGTTTTGAGATTCAAACAACCAGTGGTGGAAGAAGTATTCAGATCCTTTAATTAGGTAAAAGTACTAATATCAAACTGTAAATTACTCTGCAAGTAAAAGTCCTGCATTGAAAATGTTACTTAAGTAAAAGTATGTAAGTATCATCAGGAAAATGTACTTAAAGTATTAAAAGTAAAAGTAGTCAATGCAGAAAAAATCCTCACCTTTTAGAAACTGGAAACGATCCATCAACTAAGTGTTTAATGGTCTAATCATTTCAGCTGGACTTGTAGGCCTATATGTTGTTGGGTAGTTTAATTTATAATAAAATATCTTTGTATGTGTATTTTGTGTTTTGTGTACAAAAAGTCTAATCTGTAAAGTAACTAAAGCTGTCAGATTAATGTAGTGGACTAAAATGTACAACATTTCTCTGAGATGAAGTGGAGTAGAAGTAGAAAGTGGCATGAAAAGAAAAGACTCAAGTAAAGTACAAGTACCTCAAATTTTGTTTCTTTTTGTTGCCTTTAAAAACACCTCCCAGACCTCCTGCTAAGGCATCTCTCCCCCTCTGCAGGGCCGTAACACAGCGGTGATGGGCCTGGCCAACGCCCGCCACGACCTCTCCCTGCTGAAGGAGCAGCTAGAGGAGGAGTCCGAAGCCAGAGGGGAGCTGCAGCGCCTCGTGTCCAAGCTCAACGCCGACGTCACCTCCTGGAGGAGCAAGTACGAGACGGACGCCATCCACCGCACCGAGGAGCTGGAGGAGACCAAGTAGGTTCAATAGAGCAGTGGTTCCCAAACTATTTTCAATAATGTACCCCCTGGGAAATATTCTCTGAGCAAATCCATGACTAAATTAATTTATTATTATAGTATAATTTTTCAGGGAATGATGCATGATGCAATTTTTTTTAAAGAATTCTCACGTGCCCCCTGGAGTACACGTACCCCCATTTAAGAAACAGAGCAACAGAGCTAAAAGATTCTGCGACTACCCCTGTAAAATAAATAAAAAGTTTTATATATCAGTCTCAGGTATAGATGAAACATTGTGGTTGTCTTGACACTTTTTAATGTAATCCCACGGTTGCCTCTCCCTCTCTTTCCTTCCCCCCCACTCTCCATCAGACGCAAACTTGCAGCGCGTCTGCAGGAGGCTGAGGAGGCAGCGGAGGCGGCACAAGCCAGAGCTGCCAGCCTAGATAAGGTCAAGCTGAGGCTGCAGGGAGAGGTGGAAGACCTCACCATAGACCTGGAGAGGGTAAACACACACACACACACACACACACACACACACACACACTTATGTCTGTAACTCGACACAGGACACAGTCTGCAAGAGTTCATGTTTCTGCTGGGGGAAAAAAATCATGTCTTAAAATGCTTGCTGTAACTGTAACTGTAACTAGGAACCTGTAACCAGCAACAGTTTTTGAACTCAATACAAAACTAATAATTAGTTATCTAATATTGATTCTTTAGCGTTACCTTTACACCCATGTCATTATATCTTGGGGCTCTTTCCTGACAAAATGAAACTATCAAAATCTAACGTTGTGTGGGTGTGTAGAAATAATGATCGCATAAAGGGAGATTCATTTGTTTTCTGCCTGTGCGACTGTAGTCCAACGCAGCAGCAGCAGCTCTGGATAAGAAGCAGCGAGTTTTCGACAAGATGGCGGCCGAGTGGAGCCAGAAGAATGAGGAGCTGCAACTGGAACTGGACAACAGCCAGAAGGAGAGCCGCTCCTACATGACGGAGCTCTACAAGCTGAAGACGGCCTACGAGGAGAGCCAGGATCACATAGAGACCATCCGCAAGGAAAACAAAACCCTCTCAGGTAGCTTCTTACTGCTGCAGATACTGCGGTACAGTAGGCCATAATGGGAAAAGTGTGATGGGGATGATATCCTGAAAATGCTTCAAGCTGGATAGCCTGATTACATGTGTATACTCTCATACGATACGATACAACTTTATTGTCAGTTTACACTGAAATTCACTTTTCCCAAAAAAAAACAAGAGAAAAAGAAAAATACACACAGAGCCAGACAACAATTACACAAATAGTACAAACAAGGTTCAAAATTAGCACCATTTACTAGTGAAAGGTAGCCTGGAAATCCAGACCCAAATCCGAAAGATTAAGGGTCTGGCAATGAGTAATGAAAATGGCCAAACTCGAGGGGCGGCACCAAGCATGCATTTGAAAATCTCACTGCACGCAATTGGATAACACTACGACCAATCACAACAATACACAGGGTGACGTATCCAGAGCCCCATACGCTTAGCTACCAACAGAGCTAACTGGTAGATTAAACTGTCGTCATCTGTTTAGCTCGCCTCTGGCCCGCCTATATCAGATACACCGATGTGATTGGTGCAGCTCGGCTACAAGGGCATAGTTAATGAGCATCATTACTCAATGCCAGAGTGACTCGCTGAGCAAATTCAATGCGTGCTTTCGCGAGAACTCTGGATTTCCAGGGTAAGTCAAAGGCTGGCAAAATATGCAAGTGGCTGGTAGATTTGCTTTACTCAACAGCCCAAAAAAACCAATGGTAATGTATTGAGTGGCTGGTAAAATTGAAACATTCCCTAGCCATTTTGGCTAGTGGACCAAAAAGTTAATTTTGAACCCTGAGTACAAAGATGAAAACACAATAACAGCCACGACCGAGAAACCTGTTTCATGATGTCCTCGGGTCCAGATCTTAACTGGCAGCACACTGATTTTTGAAAGAGTTATGTCATGTTTTCTTGACAACGTGCCCTCTCGCCCCACAGAGGAGATCAAGGAGTTGGTGGACCAGCTCGGGGAAGGAGGCCGCAGCGTCCACGAGCTGCAGAAGGCAAAGAAGAAACTGGAGGTGGAGAAGGAGGAGCTGCAGCTCGCTCTGGATGAGACTGAAGCTGCACTCGAGGTACAAAGAGCCTATTTTTCTGCCTGTAAAAAGCAAAAATTTTTCCTGGCCACTGTCGCACCAAATGCTTGCTCTTGGTGGGGGAATTGTTGAGTCTCTGTAAATTATAGAATGTGGTCTAGACCTACTCTATCTGTAAAGTGTCCTGAGATAACTCCTGTTATCATTTGACACTATAAATAAAAATGTAATTGAATTATTTTTGGAAATAGAAGAAAGAAAAAAAACTTGGCATGTGTGAGTTCTGACTGGGGAACAATTTGGAGAAAATGACGTACATGAATTTTAGAAAAATAATGACAGATTATTTCCAGTCTGGTTTGGCTGTTGGTGGATTTACTGAACAAAAGTTCAATCCAATCAATCAATCAATCAATCCATCCATCAATCAATCAATCAATCCAAAGACAGCCATAAATGCTTGCAGTGTTAGTGGCAGAGCCGCTCAAATCTAAACACAGCAGCAAGTCCACCAGAGATTTTGTGATAGATTGCTGGGGAAAGTTGAATGCTGGAGCAAACAAGGGCCTCTGTCCATAGTACAGTTGTCTATTTTCCAGTTTCAAAATGTGTGTGTGTGTCCAGGGGGAGGAAGGTAAGCTGGTGCGTGTGCAGCTGGAGCTCGCTCAGGTCAAGGCTGACATCGACCGCAGAATCCACGAGAAGGAGGAAGAGTTTGAAGTCACCAGGTTAGAAAAGAGATTTGTAAAACATAACATAGCGGGTCAAACACAGAAAAGGTTCAAACCCTAAATTCCTAGAAATAGTTCAGAACCTTATGTTATGTAATAAAAATATAACATTACAAATGTTTCATTACCTTAGGGATTATTTAAAAAATTACTCTTATCAATCCGTACTAACGTAAGATCTAGATTTACTTTTTTCTTAAAGCTGACTCATGTTCCTATAATAGCCCTCATAAAGACACATGGTTGTTGTCTGCTGCATATGGCAAAATACATCCACGGTGCAAACACGATGCATGTTTTTCATTGAACTATTTTCATGTAAATATTCAATTGTTTTATTTTATTTTTTACAGATACTCTCAATAGGGCTGGGCGATATGGAGAAAATCAAATATCACGATATTTTTGACCAAATACCTCTATCGATACCACAACTATATTGTAGTGTTGACTATTGCTGCTTTCACAAAATATTTACACAATGAAATTTTGATAAATAATCACCAGTAATGTTGATATAATGACTAAGTGGGTAAAGGCAAATAATAGAACAGTTACAACAGTCGGGTAAGTTCAGAAAAGTACATCACTTTACTGTAATGCAGCCTTTAAAACCAGGAAAAGACAACACTTATGCCATATTATGATATTACGATATCCAAAATCTAAGACGATATCTAGTCTCATATCACGATATCGATATAATATCAATATATTGCCCAGCTCTAACTCTCACAAGAAAAGGGCGAAATAAAATATAAATCTGGGGCATGGAAAAATGACAGACCTGTCCTCCTCAAACAAAAAACCCATAAAAAAACCAAGACAAAAATCAGAAACATAACCCTCCACCTTTTCTGACCCCATCTCCCCCCTAATAACTTTGATACAGTCCCTTAAGTAAACCATTAAACTAACTGAACTATAGAAGATTCAGTCTTCATTCACAATTGTACTCATTGCTCACCATGATCAACAAGAACTAAATTTGTATTTGTGTTTCATAACCAACTAGTCCTTAACTACATCCTGTGTCCTGTAGAAAGAACCATGCGCGTGCAGTGGAGTCGCTGCAGGCCAGCCTGGAGGCAGAGGCCAAAGGTCGCGCCGAGGCTTTGAGGATGAAGAAGAAGATGGAGGGAGACTTGAACGAGATGGAGATCCAGCTGGAGCATGCCAACAGGAACAACGCTGAGCTGGTCAAAACCCTGAAGAAGCTGCAGCAGCAGATCAAAGTAAGAGTTGTTATTTGAAGGAACCGCTGAGAAAAACCTTTAAAGGGCCAGTGTGTAACCAGTGTGTGTTTAGTTGTTCATTATCGAAATCTGTGTTGCCCGTTCACAAACTTGTCCTTTTTCATGAATATTTACCACCACCATCAATTCCAAGTATTCCTTTTGGCTTGAAATTTTACATTTGCATTCGCATGAACTGGGGTAGACGCTCCATATTCATGCTCCATTTTGAAATGCGTTAGCCGGTAAGGGACATACAGGACATACTGCTCCACCTTTCACGTTTTCGCCGTCACATGATAAACTCACAGGTGCTGCTAATGCTGCTAATGGGTATCGTAGCTTCCCGGCCCCGGCAAGTTTGAAGAAGGAAACATGGAGGACCACACATATTCAAAATCCAAATTTCAGGAAGGTCTTTTTCTTCTTCTTCTTCAATTAATACAACTTAAACGGACGGACCTGATCGCCGGAGGGAAAGCTGGATGAAGACGTGGATGACATCTTGGCTTTCTGAAGCGTGAAGGCTACCGTAGCTGTGATACCTACTTTGAACTGCGTGGCGCGAGAGAGTTGATTGCAACATATGATCTCAACGCTAGATGGGAGAAATTCCCACACATTGGACCTTTAAAAAAAAAAAAAAATACGAAAGCAATAATCCTCGTGTCTCATCCAGGATCTGCAGGTGCAGATGGACGAGGACGCCCGTCAGCACGACGAGCTGAGGGAGAAGTACAGCCTCCAGGAGCGGCGGCTGTGCCTGATGCAGGGAGAGATGGAGGAGCTGAGAGGAGGCCTGGACGCATCCGAGAGGGCCCGCAAACTAATCGAGCAGGAGCTGGTGGAAACCACGGAGAGGTTCAGTGAGATCAGCATGCAGGTAGGCTGTTCCATACAGACACACACACACACACACACACACACACACACAAGTAAACGCATTGGAAGTGGTTGGTTTTTATAATCCCATTTATCTCGATTCTTAATTATTTCTATTTTCTCTAGTGGATCATCATATAATCACAACTAATATCATCCATTTTTCTCGCTCTAGAACCAAAGTCTGACTATCCTGAAGAGAAAACTGGAGGCTGACCTCGCCCGGCTGTCCAGTGAGAATGAAGAGCTGATCTCAGAGTTTCGCTCTGCTGATGAGAGAGCCAAGAAGGCTGTGACTGATGTAAGCTGCAAGACTACACACAACCCCCACCACAAAGCCACAAAGACAAAACATAATAATAATAACATATGTATACATAATATACATAATATACATGAAACAGGCAAGATTTAAATTCAGTTCATGTTCATTTGCAGTTTCTTTGCTGTGGCATTGAGTTCAAAATGAATCACGCGTATGTATATGTTTCATGTGTCTGCCTGCAGGCAACGCGACTGTGTGAGGAGCTTCGACAGGAGCAGGACCGGAGCTCCCACCTGGAGAAGATTAAGAAGAACCAGGAGCAGAACCTCCGAGACCTCACACTGAAGCTGGAGGAGGCTGAGCAGCTGGCTCTGAAGGCCGGGAAACGCACCATCCAGAAACTGGAAACCAGGGTGAGGAGCTGGGTTGATAGCAGGCAAATAGCATTAGCTTAAAAGTGACTAAATGGAAACAGGTCAGACACTTGTACAGACCTGATGGAAGCCCTCTCATTCACTTTAAACCAGGGGTCTTCAACGTCTTTTAGGCCAAGGATCCCGCTTAGCTGAAAGAGAGACAGAGCAGGGACCCCCAACTACATATGTTTGGAAATTAAGCTGCATATTAAACTGGGCCTACAATAACGTGTAGGGGGTGCCACGTCATTTCTCCGACGCTCCATTGCTCCGACCTCTCAATAACCCGAAAAATTCCCTTTGGTTCTACAGCCCGCCACTAGTCCGAATCCCACTATGGCCACACCAAGACCTGCCCTTCAATAGCATTTATTGACCAGGTGTCCATGCTTACGCAAGGTAATGTAACCCCATTTGTACAGGTCCTATCCCCTGACCAATCGGCTATCCTAACCTTAACCACTCGAGGTCAAATGCCTATCCCCAACCAATCGAGCTGCTTCGTAGGGCGCGTCTTGGCATGGCCATAGTGGGATTCGTAATTTGGCCACCAAAGGGACGTCGGACTAGTGGGCTGTAGGACCAAAGGGAATTCTTCGGGTTATTGAGAGGTCGGAACAATGGGCAGTCCCCCGTGTAGGGTGGCCTAAAGCCTTTACACATACCTATTTGTGGTGCATACAATGCATTAAAATAATTATTGACATTCATATATTTATACATGTTTTAATGTTAAACATACATGTAGCACAGTGAATCCTTAAGCTTAACTGTATCTGTGGATGGCTACCTTACCTACAGGCCAATCATCAATGTTGTGTACATTTAAAAACAAATTACAAATAGGCCGATTTATCTTTGCTAATGATATGTTGGACTCATGTTTATGTACTGTATATTTTCAGACATATCTTTTTTTTTTAATGATTAAACGCTAACTTGGGGCCCCGCTGCAGTCACTCTGAGGACCCCCTAAGGGTCCCAGACCCCCCCTGTTGAAGATCTCTGCTTTAAACCATTCAACTTTTCTTCCCTTAGATCAAGGAGGTGGAGAATGAGCTGGATCAGGAGCAGAAGCGCCACATGGAGACAGTGAAAACCCTCCGTAAGGGAGAGCGTCGGCTCAAAGAGCTGATCTTCCAGACGGAGGAGGACCACAAGACCAATCAGCGCATGCAGGAGCTGGTGGAGAAACTCCAGAACAAGCTCAAGTCCTACAAACGCCAGATAGAGGAGGCTGTGAGTAGGATGACTATTTAAAAATTAATAATAATCTTTTTCTACTTAATGATTTGGGATTTCCGTGATGTTTTAAGGGGTCTTTATAACTACATTTTGTACTATCTTGTAATCTGCAAATGCCGTAAAAAGATTAAGAAATGTCATTTAGTGTATATCTTAGAGTAATATATAACCTTATCTTTTTTCTCCACCAAAAAGTGAATAAGCATACTTCCCAGAATGTTAAATAATTCCTTTTGTGTCACTTTTAATTATGCTACTTGGATCCCATTAGAGGCTAGAATATTAAAGATATGTCAATCCAAAAATAGTACACTTTTATTCAATTCCTCAAAAAGCATACATGGTAGAGAGCATGCGGAAGACATTCTGTAACGTAACAAACGTCTTGCCTGTCTCACTGTAGGAGGAGCAGGCCAACAGCAGCCTGTCTAAATACAGGAAGACGATCCATGAGCTAGATGATGCTGAGGAGCGTGCAGAAGTGGCAGAGATGACCCTAAATAAAATGAGGATGAGGAACCGAGCCTCCACCAATAAGGGCTTCACCACGGTGGAGATCGTCCAGGTCAATAAGCCTAGCAGTGGAGGACAGGACGGATAGAAGGGAAAAGAGACACACGCACACACACACACACACAACTAGCAGGTAGGCAATTACACAGAGGAAGATCATCTATCTGAGCATACCATCTTTGACACACATACTATTGTTCAGTCAATTTTGTCTTTGTGCTCCCACAGAGTGACACACACCCATTCAGCCCTCCAGAGGACGCTTGACTGAGGAAGTATGAGCTCAGGCTCCCCCGGGGAAAGTCTTAAAAAGGCCCAGACAGAGCTACTTAGAAAGTCTTAAATAATTAAAAGAGTCTTTAACATCACGAATAGTCTTAATCAATGTAGTCTTAGGATTGGTCACTTCACCTGTACTAGTCGGTTTTAGCCTGCATGCTAAGTACGTTTTACTGTTAGTATGCCTTGAATGTACTATATGGGTCTGCAGGCTTTGAATGTACACTTGAAAGTGTTTTTATGTGGAACAACTGTCAGGCACTGAGCTTTGGTTATGTGATCTTTTCTCTCATGGTTCTGTAAAGTGCTTTGATTGGATCCCATATTGTTTATTAGCGTGTGTGTGTATGTATGTGTGTCTGTGCCTTGCATGATCTCAGATAGTGTCTCTACACTGGGGGGAGGAGAGGGAGCAGCTGCGCTCTCATGTCAACGATAGAGAGCCCACCTGTGTGTCGCTCCTGCATGTGTTAAAATTGTGTGTGTGTGTGTAGTGGCCGGCTGCAAAGTCTTAATAAACTACAAGCAAATGAGCAGAAAGGTCTGTGGCTTATTCAGAGGAACTGAACTTAATGAAGCACACATCCTGCAACAATATTGTAGTGTTTTTGAATCTTGAGCCTTTATCTCTGAGGTAAACAAATCTGTGTCTGTAGCTTTAAATGCTATTGAGGAGGAGAGAGGGGGGGGCAAGGTGGAGGGTGGGGGTGTGGCCTTGACCAACTGCCATGCTGTGCTTGTTTTCAAGCCATGATGTCTCTCTCTTTCTCATGGGTGGGCCAAATTGTCTGGGCGAGCAAAGCAGAGAAAGGGGAGGTAACCTTTCCTCTTATGACATCATAAGGGGAAGATTCCAGATCGGTCCATCTGAGCTTTCATTTTCTCAAAGGCAGAGCAGGATACCCAGGGCTCGGTTTACACCTATCACCATTTCTAGCCACTGGGGGACCATAGGCAGGCTGGGGGAACTCATATTAATGTTAAAAAACATAAAGTGAAATTTTCATGCTATGGGACCTTTAAAGCTGCTCTAAATAATGTTTCTATATTAACAATGGATCAAATGTACATGTGTAATGTGAAAGGGGTCACTCCTAGTGACAAACCAACCGAGTATTATCCCGACACAGTTCCTCACATAGCATTATGGAGATTTTTACCTTCTTTCGGCGCACTGTTTGGTTCAGTCTAACCCCACTCATTGACATTGCTTTTTTTAACAAGAAAGTTCTGTTAAAATCACTACATGCTAGCTGCACATGACAAAATGGCAGACGGACAAAATAAGCGACTTGCTAGTAAAACACAGAGGAGCATTTAGCAGCTAAAGAGCCACGTATCCCTCAAAAACAGAGGTAAAAGGAGAGTAAATATTGAATTTACATTCAAGTGAATGCTAATGTTGCTCAGTGTCTGCTCGTTGTGTAAGTAGGCAGCTTTTTGATAACTATCTACTTAAAAGGGGATAATATGTTAGTGTTGTTTACAGCTTGTTGCATTACTCACAAGTGGCAAAAATCAATGAATGAATGTGTGTCACCTGTTCCATGTAAATTTTTTTCTAGTTATAGTAGCTGTGATGCTAACGACTACACAACTGTATCTCTTAATGAACATAAGATAGTTACCACAGTGTAACAAGAACAAAAGGCACCTATCTCATACATCAACATGGATTTTATTTTCATTTTAGTTTCGGATGAACGTTTCACATTTTTTACAAAATCGTTAGAAAACGCCTGACAATCTCACGGCTGGTCCTCGTTTAGCATCTTCAGACACCAAAAGGATTAATGGGGAATCATGCAGCATCCTGGACCCGCTGAGGCTCAGCTTGAGCTCCAGATCAATCAAATCATAACCCACAGTTCACTCACTTATCCCAGTGTGTAAGATCTTGAAGCCACGGTCATAACCTGACAATATGGTACAGTGATATCTTTCCACATCTAGTAATGTACAGAGTAAAGATACAGTGGGGTGAGGCGCACGAGGAGGCTGTCACTGAAGACAAATCACTGGCAGCTTCCTTCCTTTCTCAACTGATCTGCTAACTGATCCTCAGCACCCAAATGTCTTCGATGTATGGATAAAGTACCACATCAACAACACCATGCATGTTTTCTTACGCATGACACATCATTGGTTATGATTATGTAGATTTAAAAGAGCATTAATATCAGAGTTTAAAATCAACCAATGATTGCAGGCCTTGAAGAGGGGTGGGGGGGGGAAGCGCGGGAAGGTCCACTGAGCCTGTGTTTGGATGAGGTAAAAGTGAACTGGGGGGACAAGTAGAGACTAATTACTCAGTGTTTTGCTAATGTACATGCCCAGCACACACACCCACACAAATGAGCTCTCAGCACAATCACACAAACTCTTCGCAAACACCTCTGCCTCATGCCAAAGGCTTCTAAATCATTCTTTGGAGGGTAAACTTGAGCCAGATGAGTGATGCCACACTCCTCGCAGGACACTGTGTGACTGTATGTGAGGGAGGAAAGGGTTAGCCAAGATAGTACACACCCTCGATTAAGATCCGACAACTGAAAATAGATTTTATTAAGCCAATGCAAAGAGATCCTCCTCTCAAACAGAAGAAACCATGACACTGGAGCAGAGAGGCACTTACACAATCACTTTCATTTTTACACAGTGCTTGCGTCTGTGTGTCTTAAGTGGAGACACAGCTACTTTTTTGTTTTTTTAAATCAAACGTCCAACACACACACACACTCACAGATACTCGTTTTCACATTGGAGCATGTTTTTAGCAGTTGGCACATGTACATGCAAAGCGTCAGTTTGGCCCGCGCAGGCAAACTGAGGGAAAAGGTAGTGGTGGAAGGAGGGAGGGAAAAGGTCAAGATGTATGTGAACAGACAAACGCAAAGATAAGACTGACAAGACAGGCTCTTGAACACTTTGAGCGTTTTTAAAAACACCCCTGACTCTGATCCTGCCCCCCTTGTGTCACATGTTCATAGCAGCACCAGAGGAGCCCTCTGATTGGTGGGTACAGCCGTCCGTTAAGTCAGTCAGTTTCAAGGATGAGCGGCGGTTGCTCGTTCTCTTCCTCTAAGCGCAAGTCGTTGAGGTCATCTTCTAGCCCCGCTCCTCCCACGGCGCCCTGCTCTTCGCAGTAACCTAGGAAACAAGAGGTCATAGGTCAAATAACGACTAAACAACTTTGCACACGACTTACTTTCTGTAACTAAGTCCAATGTCATGAAGAAAGATTTTTTTTTTCTTGATATCCTTCCTGAAATTACTGCAACTCAATAGCTGACGGTGACCTGAGATTTGAGCCTCGTCCGTTGCCATACTTTTTGCCAGAGTTTAAGCATTTATCACTGAACTTCTACTTCAACATGATGACAAGGAAACACTGTAATGTCTTATTTTACATGTCTGTTATTTCCTAATTCAATGTTAAATGTGTCCAAAAGAAAGCATACAATTCAAAATATAGGAGAATAGAAGTAGTAGATGTAAATAGAATGGAAGAAGAATAAACACACAACCACAGGGTCGTCATAATGTTCAATAATACAATTATAATAATGATCTTATGTAAGTGTAATTCATCTGGAAATATACGACTGCTTATAAACGCAACACAAATACTTCCCTACGACTACCAAATTACAACCACCAAACTCCCTGGGAAATGATAAGAAACAAAGAAGGAAATTAAGGACCTGTGAAATAAAGTATTACTTATGAACGTTTGTGTGACATACCTTTGGTGACAGCAGCACTGTAGGTTTGGGCTACGAGGGGGCGGTCATGAGACTGCTCAAGAATCTCATTGGCTGGCTCAGCACTGCCGTCTAACCTGAGGGGATCCAGTAACAGAAACTCTCAGTACAAATCTCGAAATTCCGGCTGTTGGTTGCGTAAAACTTCAGATTATAGTGTTCAGTGACCCGTGCATCGTCACATCTGCCACATTCGCTATGGATTTACTGTGTGTGTGTGTGTGTGTGTTACCTGTGCTGCTTCATAAGTGTGCATTCTCCTCCCTCTTGTGGATCCAGGTTGTACAGATACAGGTAACCATCTGATGCTGCCACCAACAACCTGGGAATCTTCTGAATCCTGATTTTACACAATAAAAAAACAACAACACAAAGAGCCTGCTTAATTATGGATTGCCTTTAGCTAGCATGGCTTGGTATGCTGTTGCAACTGCTGAAACTGTGCTTGGATCACAGTTTTCTTTGGCTGAGGTAATGATCTGCAGCGTTTTCTCATCAAAAGGGACTCGATTACAGACTGATATAACACAAACAGTCATTAAGACGCCTCCTAGTTCATTAAAAATGTGCTGTTCTAAACCCTGTTGGGTAACATCTTCTCAGATAAAATCCAGGGCCCCAGGATGTAAAGAGATTCATATTTTACAGAAGCAGCAAACTGGTAGTAGGCATGAACAGCAATAGCAAGACAGCATTAGTAAGAGTGACATCAACTGAATTTCAAACATCAATGACGGATTTCAACAACAAAACACCATTGTAGGTGTACATACATATTCTATGTTTGCATATAGATGTCTGTGCGTGTGTGTGTGTGTGTGTATACTCACACAGCTAAGGCGCAGATGTTCTTATGTCCGCAGAAGGGCAGACGCACAGTGGCGAAGGCTCGCCCCTGGGTGAACATTTCCGTAACCTGAGAAGGCAGGTAGGTGGTGGACGCCATCAGGACCTTGCCCAGGTACCCTCCCCATGTGGTGGGCTCCTCTGCTGGCCTACACACACACACACACACACACACACACACACACACACACACACACACAATGTGAGAATCCTCGGTTTCTCTGAGGAGCATGAAGCACAAGTAAATGGGAAGGAAATCGCAACCCTCAGAAATGTTTTTTTTTGTCTTTTTTAAATCTGACGTAATAGGACAGAGACAAAAAGGTACGTACACATACTTCTCCTTCTGCGTCTCTAATTTGAAGATATGGACCGTCTCTGTGTTGCTGGAGGCCGACAGGTACAGGCCTTCCATACTGAACGCCAATGAGCAGATGCTAACACACCTAAGATAAGAAACAGGCATGTACAGGGAAGCAGGTGAGCCCAGATATACAGTACACACCAACGCATGCACAAACACAAATACTAAATCACGCTAGTCCATCCACAGTAAAACAGCTTTAATTTCGGAACTGTAGTCCATCACTCAACAAATCATCTACCTCTTGACTCCTCTTCGAAACTCAAAGAGCTTCTGTCCCTCTGGGATTGAGAAGACACGAATGACTGTGCCCTGCGAGGAAGTGAAAGATACGCAGAGGATCACAAAACTTGGAGGCGAAGCAACAACAGTGATCCGTATTTGCTCAGGCGGAAAGAAAAAAAAAGCATGCGCAAATGAGCCACACAGACATCGTGCTAATGTACTGTACAGTAACCGTCTTACCTTCTCTGAGGCTGTGGCCAGTTTGGTTCCACTGGCATCGAAAGCCAGAGCCGCTAATGGGCTGTCGTGGGCTGGAATCATATTAGCCGCTCGCTGGAAAACACACACACAGACACTAGTTAGAGATGCGCTACAGAAAGACAAAAGAACAGTGAGAATCAGCTGTGATTGATGATAGCAAACACTGGCTGTCAGAATAGTGAGGACAGAATCTCAAAAGACAATTTACATTTCTTTAATATGGAATTTAATAAGCAATGGAAACAGCCCCTCAGCTGTACATGCAACAGGTATTTGTTTTGTTATGTATGACAGAAAAGTGCTAAGGAAGAAAATACGAGGTGAGGGGAAAAGGTTGGTCTGAAAGATGAAATAGAAGGGCTTTATAAAAGAAAGATAGTGAAGCTTTACTGTGTCGGTGATCACCTACCAGGTTGACTGTGTCAAACACTTGCACTTCTCCTATCGTGGCACTGCCGGGGTAAGCCAGGTAACAGTTATCATTGCTGATGGAAAGGGCGCACAATCCTGGAGAAATATGAGGCACAAATACAAACTAATTAACAAAGGAAGCCAAAGAAAGGAAGACAAATCAGATTCCAACAGAACCACATTTATCTGAACTTGACAATAAGTGAAACTGAAAGAATGACTCAAGTGCATAAAAGAGACTGCAATCATCTAAATGGTTACAATAGTTCTGACAGCATGAGTGGGTGTTTGTTCAGTGGGTGTATACCACAGTGACAGTTATCAGCCTTTAGGGCAACAACAAACCAAATGGAGGAACTAAAAATAAACTTATAATAAAAATGAAAGAGAAACCCAAATCCCCCATGGTCTGAAGAAAGGGATCTTTCTGGTTTCAGTTTGAGCACATAGTATACTGGAAAAGAAAAAACTTTCCCAGTATTTTTCAATGTTTTTTTTTCATCCTAGGAGCATTTTAATAACGCATGTCACACACTATACACATACTACACTATGTTGAGATACTGCTCGTCGTTCTTCCGACTCACCTGAAGGGTTGGGCGGAGTTTCTCTGATAGTGTGCAGCACTTTCATGTCTCGGATGTTGTGAATGTAAAGTGACTCCTCCAGACACACTATAAGCCTCTGCACAGGAACCACAAAACATCAACATCACTGTCAAAGGCAAATATTAATAAGATAAGACATGTTGCTGTCCTGATGTATTAGCCAACGATGACATTTGCACAAGATAAATACATCTTCTGTTGTTTGATGAATGTGTGACTATTTCAAAAGGAAATGCATGCGACAGAATGTCTGACAGACAGACAGACAGACAGACAGACAGGTAATTATTTGCCCTTGTCTTGCTACCTGTCTGTTGAGCTTGACAGCCAGTATAGTGTTTGAATAAGAGTAGTTGCAGATCTCGGTTCCCTTCTTGAAGTGACAGACTTTGAGCTTCCTGGGGGCCTTCAGGCTGACGATGGCCACCAGGCTGCTGGAGAACAGACGCTCCACAATACACACATCCTCCGTATCTGCTGCAGGAACACACAGACACACACAAATCATCACTTCACAATGTTCACTCGGTGGCATCCTGTCATCTCTTATTAGCTGCCTTTTTGTGTCCACTGCAATATTAAGGGAATGAAATTATGCAAATGAAAAGCATCACATATTCACATAATTTGGGCAGTATGTTTATTCACAGTGGTTTCGTTGTTCCTGAACACACCGGCAAAACTTTAAGCACACTACGTACGTTCAGTTAACTTACTGAGCAAAGGCTGGGTTCATGAATTATAGACAATAGCACTTAATGAGCCAAAACATTTTTCCGCCTCTTACTTCACAACTTCAGTCTACCTGCTATTGCATTGGCTATTCAAATTGAACAGGATTATCAAAAATATAAATGTGAGCATACATGGGTAGTTCACAGGTATACTATAAATTATGCAAATCTAAAAATGAGGAGCACTCTTGATGTTTCAGCATACGGATGTTGGAAAAGTGCTGACAAACTTTATTAATATTTAAAGTAACAGCAACGTCCTAATGGTGCAGTGATTGTGTCTAGACAGCATGCATTAAACACAATTACTCAAAAACAAATATGACTGAGCAATAATACTGCTTATAAAGTAATTGTACACAAGGATTTTGTACTCAGTCTTCTCCCTGACTGACTAATGAGATTGTACACACAAGCGGCAGAGAAGGCATCAGAATGTAACGACAGAGCTTAGACAATACTTACTACATTCATATATCTGCTCCAATTTGTCCACAGAGGACAGGGAGAAAAACTTGTATCCTGATTTGGTGCCAACAGCTAAGGACCTACATAAATAACAGAAATAGACACAACAGCAGCATTGAACAATCATTGCATCAGCATGTTATTACTCCAATACACACACTGGATACTGACTCCAATGTCGTTATTACAGCTCACAGAGGGGTTTCAAACTGGGATCAGCCTGTTTAAGCTTATTTCCAGTGGTTTTGGCGTCACTGGATGCACTGGTCAGATTATGAAAGCGATCACACGACTGGAGCAGTTTTGCAATAAAAGGCCTCTGCGGTCTAGAGCAGTCACAAATAAATTTAGCGGACTACCCGTCCGTTTACCACAACGGTATATATGGCTACATGTCTTATTAAAGTATGTCTAAAAAACCAGTGTGTGCCTTAAGTGTGCGTGTTAACGTGACAGCATTGTCAAACCGTCCCTAACTGTAGCGCCAGTCGAAAACAATAACATCCATTAAGCGCTTGCGCCCAAAACATAAAAACCACATAGACTTCAGCTATGTCTATCTTATACAATTCACTATATTAACCATTTTTACCACAACCCCCCAAGAACTTACATGACACCTAACCTGACGTTACATGTTTATTGTGGCTAAAGTTAGCCTTGGACTACACAGCATCATGTTAGCTAGAATGCTATGTTATGCTAGTGACGGGTGAAATAACCCGTAACCGAGCGCAACCGCACAGTTTACTTAGCTAACGTTAGCTAACATTAGCGTGTATCGGTAGTCATTTCTATTGTGAGAAATTACATCCAGACTATTTCCCATCGAGCCCTGTCACTCCGTGAGGCGCTCAGATAAGTCTACACTGAGCTAGCTAACGTCAGCTAGCTTGACAGCACAGGCCATTGGATCCCCAGACACTCTCCCCGGCCCAGTCTTACGTGTTGTCCTGGTTGAAGTTGGCGAAGAGAAGCTGGCTTCCGCCAGCATCCCCACTTTGACTGGCCAAGTTCATGGGCTCGGCAACATTGACATATATAGCTTCGCTAGAAATAGCAGAAAATTGGCTGGGATAAGTACTGTGATAAGGGCCAGACGTGTTGAGCTTCAAGGAGCCATCTCTTTTTCCTAGCCCCGCTGTAGTGATTGTTGTTGTTTTTCATTGGGGATGTTGCTCCCCCTTACTGCGCATGCTCTGAGGACGCAGCGTGCGGTACCTTTAAAGAGCCAGGACAGTTTTGTCAGAGTTCTGATGATACAGTGATACAACTTTCCTAAACTCTTAACACAGTTAGCACAACATCTGTCTGTGAAGGCTATACAATTAACACATTTCTTATTGCTTTGACACAAAATGCATACAGTTAACACAAATTTAAAATGCTTGAACTTTACACATAAGCTCCACCAAGACCAAAACAATGGATTATTATTGACAAATTTACAAATGCTTTCACACTATATGTCAGAACAAATAACATTATGTTCTAAACCTAACTTATAGGCTAAAGTCAAAGTGAACAGCTGATCGTATTGTAAATTTAAACACAAATATATCCCCTGCATTTTATACATGCATTTATTGAGAAACAGCTGATTGAAGTTATGCAAATAGATCAATCACAGCTGATTCCCTTCTAGGAAGGTTCTTTCAATTGTATGATCATATGGTAGTACTGTAAAAGAGGACCTATTTGAACAATATAGGCTACTGTAGATGAACACAGAAAATAAGAAAAATGCCTTCATGAGGGAGAGGAAGAGGACCAGGACAATTCTGTCTCTGTCTCCTTTTTTTCATACTCTGAGATGGGTCATTCATATTTTTGTATTGAATCTCTGCAGCAAAGGAAACAAAATGGTGGCCGGGTTGGCTCAGTGGGTAGAGCAGGCGCACATATACTTGGAGGTTTATGCCTCGACGCAGAGGTCCAGGGTTCAAATCTGACTTGTGACGACTTCCTGCATGTCTTCCCCCTCTCTCTCTCTCCCCTTTCTCATCTAGCTGTCCTTTCAAATAAAGGCGGAAAAGCCCAAAAAATAATCTTTAAAAAAAATATGCATGCATTTACTAAACAAAAATGTAGAGAGGCTTCAAGAGAAACTGCAATGCAAAACACAATCTATGATCAATACAATCACTATTGTCTATTGTATAAGGGCAGACCTGACACATATAAAATAATGCAGTTTCTGTAATTCCATCTGATGTTAGTGTTTGTATGACATTATAGCTATGATTGACTAAATGTTCCTGTTGGAAGAGAACATGTGTTAGTGTTTTGGAAGAATTATTTGATTTTGAGACATGTTTGCATTGTTTTGGTGGACATAGTGTATTGTGTTAGTGAATTATTGTATTTTGAAAATCAGTGTTGGAGTTTAGTTTTCAATGTGTGATTTTGAGCATGAAATGAACTGTTTTGCCAATCGTGTGTTGTAGGTGTGTTGGTGCGTTAAGAGTTTAGGAAAGTTGTTCAAAGTATTGAAAAAAGTGTCATAGCGATTGTGAAAAACTGTAATAATAATAATAATAATAATAATAATAATAAAAAAATATGTATCAACGATATGATATGACTGGAAATTGTATTTTTTTAGTGTGATATCTCGGCTCCACGGAAGAGAGACAGCCGGAGCAAACACAGCTCTCCTGAAAACACGCCACTGTGGGGCAGTAATGATTTGATATAACAGCGAGGCACCCATCGTCATAATGTGCAAACAACATGAACGGGCAAACTACACATTCTATCCTGATTGGTAGCCTATGTTAAATATATTATACTTATTAAACATACCATTTAATGTTATAATTGTTTTGTATAGTTTGCACTATACAATTTGTAAAACTACTCCAACAACCGCTCCTCTTTATTGAAATATCTCCACTTTCTGACCTTCCACTTTCAATATTAAGCTATAACACTGTACAGCTCAGCTCAGCATGGTATATAATTATTACATGTGGTGGTTTAAATACATTACATAGCCTACATTTATTATAAATTGACAAAACTGTCCTGTGCACTTTCTATCTTGTTCTGTTCTTTCTAAAGCAAAAAGAGACTTACGTTACATGATTACTACTCTTAATCACAAACACACAACCTGTTGTTGGTTTTCGAAACAAAAAGTTTCATTTTGATCCAGCTCCATGATCATTTTGTGTCAATGCAAAAACAACTGTCAAACTGTCCCTCATGTCCTTCTGTTGTGCCGCTCTGGGTTGACATAAAGACATTAGTATTAAAATAGTACATATCCCTGTTTGTGCTGATGTGCTAATATTCTATCATACAAGGCTAAATTACAGTCATAGGTTTGTCAGTTTAATACTACAATTAGGAAAGTATCATATCCATTTATTTAGGCTGTGTGATGTACCATGTCTGTCTACATTTCTTTCTTCCCTGCTAGCCTATATAATGCAATATACATCTTAGGTAATATAAGGAATAATATAATATTAACCACTAGAGCCCGACCGATATATCGGCAGGCCGATATTATCGGCCGATATTAGGCATTTTCCAAACTATCGGTATCGGCATTTAAAATGGCCGATGAATGAATATTTAAAAAATAAAATAAAAACGGACGAAACCCCCTTCAACCTTGTTGTGAGTGTTGGCGTTGCGTAGTCCTCCACCAGAGGGCTCTCTACAACCTCCCTGTTTAACCCTTTAAGTTTCAGATCTTAAGTTTGTATTTTTATACATTTTATTTATCAGAACTTTAATATATTTTGATGTTCCTCTGTTCTGTTGTGACAATAAAACAAACAAGTTTATTTTTAAACTGCATTATCATATTATTTTAGTGAGGACTCATAAATAACTACAAATAACTAATGTTAGTGGAATCTGTTTATGTTTTGTTACGCGTTTCTGGATTTTTTTTTTAAATATATATTGGCCGATATATCGGAATATCGGATTTTTAAATCACAGAATATTTGTATCGATATCGGCCTTAAAAATCCTTTATCGGTCGGGCTCTATTAACCACATTTTTAAATATTTTGCAAAAGTGAAAACTGTATATGGTTGCACAAACAAAGTAATGCATGCAATTTATGGTGAACATAGAGGTGTATATTGCACTGTATATTGCAAATCATGTATGCCTATACATATTATATTATTTGAACAAAACCACATTTTCTGCCAGCGCACGTACGTTTTTAATATATGTGATGACATTAAATCAAAATGTATGTCCCAATACAGTATGTAAATATTCATATATAATATGTGCTTGTATTGTCCATGTATCAGATTTTATCTGTCAGTTGCATAAAACTGGTTTGGACGCAGTGTTATTAAAAGTTAACAAATGAAGTTAGATAACTCCATGTAAATTGCATTTATTTCAGCTTTTGTGAACTCCATCTATTCATTTCACAAGCACTGTTGTTCAGCGGCAACATGTTGATTATTTTCTGAATGGCCTGTCTATTCACGTGAACTTTCTTTGAAATGAATAAATCAAAACCTAACCCTACAATAATGACTGTGGTGGCAAGGGCATCCAGTCTGTGGCGTGGGATGACAAGGAAACCGTTAGTAATCGGATATGTCGACTGGGTAATATGGGGGGAGGGGGGTGAGTCACAGTTTCTGTCTGTTTCTATTGCAGTTTCAGGTGTAAGTCTGAGCATGTCGGAGTAGGATTGTGAACGATACAGATTATTTAATGGATAAAAACAGAAAGCCGGGAGACAGACAGCTGCTCATCCTGCGTGAGGATATCACAGAACAAAAGACGGATAGAGCAGTGACACTATCAGTTGGCACAAGTGTAAAAAAAAAGGAAATAAACCAAGAAAAAGATGTGACAAAGGTGAAAACCACACAAACTCAGCTGCACTGGGAACATAAATAAATACACTGGGATGAGCCTCTGTTGACCCTAACAGCTGTATCAGTTCATAAGTAACATTATTATTATTTTTTGGGCATTTCCGCCTTTAATTTGACAGGACAGCTAGGGAGAGAGAGAGGGGGGAAGACATGCAGGAAATCGTCACAGGTCGGATTCGAACCCTGTACCTCTGCGTCAAGGCATAAACCTCTTAGTACATGTGCGCCTGCTCTACCACTGAGTCAACCCGGCCACCATAAGTACCATTCTCTAAATGATACATCAGAGTAACTTAAACCTTAATTATTGGGTTATTACAGCACCATTTAGCAGAACAGAGACCTACTAAAGAGCAAAACAGATACATTTATTTAAAAATGTCATCTTCCACAGTGTTTCATCCATTTGGTTAATTAGATCACCTAAGTTGTGTGTCAGCTCCTGGTTGGTTGTGTTTCTGTGCCAGACCTTTGGTCCAGTTGACTGTTTTCAGTGATTGCATGTCGGCCTCTCCTCCAGAGGTCTGTCAGCACAGGCAGAGCTCCAACACACTGTGTACTGGCCTTTAGTTTACACAAGCCGTAGCTTCCAAATAAACATGATAGGACAGAGAGACGAAGGCGAGGATTTGTGAAATAGAAAGCAAAACTGCATACCCAGCTCGTATGAAAAAATGATTATTTTAGTTACGGACCGGTGATGATAAGATGCTAGGAGACGGAAAATGTTACACACTGGAGCACCACAAATATGAGTCCAAACAGGAATATTAGAGATAGGCTATGTGTCTTTTATGTTTAGTTTTTGGATTTAATAAGAAGTCAGTCTACATGCTGTTCAAATGTTCTAATGTAATCACTATAAATTAAACTACAAACCCCCCACAACTATACATTTTTACATGCCCAGTTGTACCTACAGTGCATTGGGAATACGTTATAGACGCTGTACAAATATGCTTGGCTGGCCACTGTTGATATTTTGACTCTTATCTCTAAACACAGCCAGAGGGGAATGTGTAACATGCTTCAGTCTGAAGCGTGGAAACTTGTTTGGATGTATGTGTGTGTGTGTGTGTGTGTGTGTGTGTGTGTGTGTATATATATGCGTGTGTGTGTGTGTGTGTGTGTGTGTGTGTGTGTGTGTGTGTGTGTTTGCATAATGTATCTGTTTTGTCTCACACAGTGCATCAAAGGGCCTCTGCTGGACCAATGTTATTGTTGGGTAATATTTAATTTTCCATTCAGTTTGAGCGTGTGTGTTTTCTGAAGGGAACCATGAGTGGATTTGCAAAATTAAATTGAGAGAAAGAGAGAGAGAGAGAGAGAGAGAGAGAGAGAGAGAGAGAGAGAGAGAGAGAGAGAGAGATAATGCCATGCTTCCTTTTTATTATCAGAAGATAAATGTACTGCAGAGCAAGCAGTAGTACATGTTACACTGCTACAAAGTACCAATAAACAGCATTTGCCTTACATCCCTGCTGGTCCTCTGTTATCTGTAGCTGCTATAGCTCGAGACTGATCCTTTTGACACATTACATACTAATACTACCTTTTAGTCCTTTTAGCCCTTTGTCTCCTCTTGGTTTGAAAACTCACATATCAAAGTGCAGATTTCCAGACCAGACCTCTTTACTTTTTTTCTGGAAATAGGGGGTTGTTAGTGACCTTGGTGGGAGTTAATATTCTACAAGATACACTTTGAGGGGATATTAGAGTCTTATTCATATGTTGTTGTTATTTTACTCACAATATTTAGGCTACATTAGACTACTTTTAGACCAATAAAGAAATAAAGGACTCTACTTGTTGATTCCTGAGTAGGCAATCCCCATCAATACATTAAAGGAGAAATGTAATTCTAAAAAGAATTTCAGGTTCAGACTTGTATTTCCAGTTTTTACTAGAAAATGTTTACATGCTTTAATGTAAAAGAACCCAAATATACTGTTTGTCTGAATATAACTGTATTTACCCTCTGTCTGAAACGCTCCGTTTTAACACCTGTCTCTTTAAGCCCCCCTTCCGTCTTCTCTGATTGGCTTGCAAGACAAAATTTGGCTCACCTTGCAAAGTTAGTTCTCAAGCTGTGGGGGTTTATTGTGTGTAAACAACATTTTATTTTTGTAGCAGGTCGATTAGTCCAGTGTAGAGCCCGACCGATATATCGGCGGGCCTTTATTAGGCATTTCCCAAACTATCGGTATCGGCATTTATAATGGCCGATGAATGAATATTTAAAAAATAAAGTAAAAATGGATGAAACACCCTTCAACCATGTTCTGTGAGTTCTGAGTGTTGGCGTTGCGTAGTCTGTTCACCAGAGGGCACTCTACAACCTCCCTGTTTTTGTTCAAAGGACTTTAACTTTCATATCTTAAGTTTGTATTTTTATACATTTTATTTATCAGAACTTTAATATATTTTGATGTTCCTCTGTTCTGTTGTGACAATAAAACAAACAAGTTTATTTTGAAACTGCATTATCATATTATTTTAGTGAGGACTCATAAATAACTACAAATAACTAATGTTAGGGAAATCTGTTTATGTTTTGTTTTGCGTTTCTGGATTTTTTTTTTTTTTTTTTAAATATATCGGCCGATATATATCGGAATATCGGATTTTCACCAAACATTTGTATCGATATCATCCTTAAAAATCCTTTATCGGTCGGGCTCTAGTCCAGTGGTTCCCAACCCAGGGGTCAGGCTGTGAACTGTAAATACTCAAATGAAGAACAAGTACCTTATATTGTACTTCAGTACAGTATTTGAGTTAAAATAATTACTTTCCAGCATTAATTAAAATGTGCAGAAAACATAATTTAACAATTAACCAAAATAATTTAAAAAAATGAGACATCCAAACAATGAGAAAACACATGTTTTGGGTGTTTTCTAAGGGGGTATGTGGCGCGTTTGGGGAACCTTGGATTTCTTAAATCCACTGTGTCCTGTTCCAGACTGTAATTTTTTTTTTTTTTTTTTTTTAGCTTTTTGCCTACCAGTGTGTCTTTACATTATTTTTCCACCCCCTACAACATGAATAACTTTCTCAAAGTCATGTAATAATTTGCTTAGGTTTAGTTATCACCTTTGTGTCCCTTTTCCTGTAGGTTATAGGTCCCTATGTTTCAACAATATTTAAAAGTCACACTAGTAGAGCCAGTTAAAAATTAAAACTGAGGCAGGAGATAGAGTTGTGTTGTGGGGAGCTGTTGCTGTTTGTGTTATCATCAGCCTGGATAGGGGGAAAGGGGAAGGGAGGAGGAGGGGAGGGGAGGGGAGGGGTTACTAACCCAGTCCCGCGGAACATCCTGCAAACACATCTCAGAGACTCCGAAAAAAATCTCTGTACAGTTTCCCCTCACACATCGCCTCCGTGTTCCCACCGGGATGGCTCGTTGTTTGACCACCGGAGAAGTCCCGACACTTTAGATAAAGTCGTGTATTTGTGTGCAGTTGACTCTGCAGGCTCGATGTCCCTGTCGGACTTTATGTGTTTATGTTTGCACGCGCGGCGGTGGGACATCCGGAATGGGGGATCCGTAGGAGGAGACGACGCTCGCTGGTGTGCTGTTAGCAAATAGAGCGCACCAACGCGCGCGCAAAAAAGCCCTTACGCACGAGATGGACTTTAAGAGGACAAAATTTGGAAGGTAATATTTTTTTATTTTCTCAGGAAAGTTTGACTGCTAATATTTGGCAGCATATTTTCCATGTGTGACACATCCTGTGCATCCATGCGCACTGACGCGTTGGCACAGCGAGGGATGTTATAGATTAGGTTTTGTGTGTGTGTGTGTGTGTGTGTGTGTGTGTGTGTGTGTGTGTATGTGTGTGTGTGTGTGTGTGTGTGTGTGTGAGCGTGTGTGTGAGCGTGTGTGTGAGCGTGTGCGTGTGTGTGTGTGAGTGTGTGTGTCAGAGAGAGAAAGAGGAGAGTGTGAGAGAGAGAGAGAGTAACGAACTTGGAGATCGTTACTTTTATTAAGTACCCAAATAAGCTGAAGAGAGCACTTATATTCTTATATTATAAGATATTATATATTTCTATATATATATTCTTGAAACCAAAGTGCTTCTCCATATGTCATCTGTTCCATCTTTTACGCTGTCCAGGTTCCTTTACTGGCTTTAGTTTAGCAGTTGTTAGTTTATTGGTAACCATGTGCTGCTGCATTTCACTGGACATGGCATCACAAACAAACAGCAGTTTACAGTATAGATTAGATTTAGATGTAAATGTATTGCCCCGCAGGGATATTTGTTTCCACAGTCAGTACACATAACAACACACAGCAACATACATATAAACACGTAACAACATATATAAATAGTGCACAAAATCTCAATGAATGCATTCACCATCTCAGCTCGCAAAAGTGTCAGCGAGGCAGATTGTTCAGGGCTGCTATTGCAGAGGGGACAAAACTTACGCTGAAGCCTGCTTAAGTGCATTCATCAGTCAGTTAGCCTCTATGTCTGTGCATGGGGATAACTGTGAGAACCGGAGAGTAAGTCCCAGAGGAGGTGAACTTGATCTTTGCTGTAAAAGGAATAGCCCTGGAGTTACAGAGAGTGTATACACACACACACACACACACACACACACACACACACACACACACACACACACACACACACATTCCTATACACTATGTCCAAAGATTTTGATCCTCTTAGATGCAACCAATCCTATTAATGTATAGAATGTGCTGTAATGGGCTTTTATAACACAGCAAACGCTTGCTTTGTGAGGTAAAAAACACACCATGCAAATGTATGGAACCATATGAGGAACACACACAGAAAGAAGTGTGTGGAAAGACAAATACATGAAAGAGAGAAAAGAGAAAGAATAGTGTGTTGATGAGGACAACAATGCCCTCTCTGATCAGAGCCCGTGAATCCCTATCCCGTCCTTTCGGTTCATTACACACACACACACACACACACACACACACACACACACACACACACACACACACACACACACACACACACACACAGAGTTCTGACATAACCAATTAGAGGACGTCGGAGTGCTACATTCAGGTCCATTGAGAGCTCTACAATACCACAACAGCGCTCAGAAAAATACTGCTCTCTTGTTATGCACTTGGCACGGCCTGTGGAACTGCAGGGGAAACTGATGGAATGACAGCCATACAATCATGTAATCTTACTAAATGTTTTCTTTTTGTGGATAACATCTTAAGAAAAATGCACGGCACAAGCATTTGCAGTAGGAATCATGCAGACATTCACACGTGGGCAGAACTTTAATAAAGGTGGTTAAGAGTGATAGGAAGTCTACAAAAGTATATTAAAAGCAACAAAGAGAGATGTATTGACTCTTTATATGCTGTAAGTGTTAGTAAGCAAAAAAGAAGAGATGCGGAAGAAATGAGTGTGTTTATGGAATTTGTGTGTGAAGGACAGATGTGTTTTGTGCTTTAGAGAGCGCTGCTGTACCACCAACCTGACCTACAACAGGAAAACACACCAACATTCTTGTTATGGGGGTTCTGGTGGTGGGTGCACACACGCACGCAGGCATGCACGTAGGCATGCATGCACGCAGGCACGCAGGCACACACGCACACACAAAAAGATGACCCACAAATTTGACTTGCTCATTCTTTTTCCGTCCACCAAACCACAGGCACACGCGACTTGTTTTGAAAAGATAAAACTGGTGATCAAGATGTCCGAAGTGGAGCCCCATAATATAGAGTGTGTCCATTATAAAATTAGATAATGTAGCACGTTCTTAGAATCTAGAGAGGATGCCTTTTATCACAGATTGACGCCTCAACTAGGTTTCCTATCTGCAGATAAAAGTTGTCTTGTGGTCTCACCGAATATTTTAGTTTGTTTCTAATCACTTTCGAAGGATTAATATACATATAAGTCTTTTTTTTTTACTAAAATGTGTGCAGCTTGAAAGGTTTGGACTGTGGAAATTACTTTTTCTTTTGTGCCAGATGTCAGGTTGTTAGGTTATGCAAGACTTTTTCGAGCTACATTAACAGGAGTGTTTTGGTAATCCGGTTGTTTTATAGACTTTTAGGTGAGGGTTGCGACGAGTGATGGTGTCCCTATGTCTGCTTCTTCTTCACTTCCTCCTCACTGTTCAAACTTAATAGACCATTACAACAAAAAGCTGTTGTGTTTGTTTGTGTGTGTGTGTGTGTGTGTGTGTGTGTGTGTGTGTGTGTGTGTGTGTGTGTGTGTGTGTGTGTGTGTGTGTGTGTGCGTGTGCGCGTGTTTGTGTGTGTGTTAGGAACGAGGCGTGATGTGTCTGTGTGCATGTGATGATGATGTCGGCCTAAATGTGTAATTAAATAACACAGCTGACTGACGCAAACACACCTGTGGCCCTGAATGAGAGGCTACATTCAAATTAGCATGCGTGTGTTTGTTTGTGTGTGTGTGTGTGTGTGTGTGTGTGTGTGTGTCCATCTTTTCGTATAAAATGTGGTTTCGTAACATCTCCAGATGTGTTTTTCCCTTTGAGCTGGGATTGAGAGATTTACTACTGATTAAAAAGCAAACACAATACACACACACACACACACACACACACACACACACACACACACACACACACACACACACTAAAGTTACTTTCTCAGTAGTGTATGCCAGCATAACAAATAATGCAAATGTAGTTAGTGGTCAGTGTGGTATCCTGTTGTTGTAGTACAAGCAGTGACATCACCGGTGACCATAGCAACGCAGACAGTTGCCCCAGTAACGATGAGGCACACTAAAATTCAGACAACGTGATGTGGATTAGAGACCTGTAAATCCTCCAAGAATGACCGTTACACGTACACGTACACACACACACACACACACACACACACACACACACACACACACACACACACACACACACACACACACACACACACATTGGCCTTAATGGGTTCCGCACACAGTAACTTATTAACTAATAAAGCAGGACCTTGTTTTGCCTCTAGATCTGCATTCGTTACCTGAACACACCTCCCCCTGTCTCTCCCCCCTTTCTTTCTCTGTCTCTCCCCCCCCCCCACCCTCACTTCTCTCTCAGGTTCATGAACTGCAGGGTCCCAGCCAGTAAGAGATACCAGCCCACTGAATATGAACATGCTGCAAACTGTGCCACACATGGGGTGAGCCAAACAAATACAGACAGTAAAGATATTTTTTCTTCAGCCCTCCTAAAGCTGTTCTGGTTTACAATCTCTATCGTTGATCTGGAAGAAGGCCTGAGGGCCGAAACGTTATCGAAATAAAATAGAGAAATGCATATGGAGCCAGAGTGTGCAACAATTTTTTTCTTTTAATTACTTTTAAGTCTACTTCCAGCGATCAGCACTTCACTACAGCCCTTGTTGTGTGTTACTTTTCTATATATTACAATATCTACACTGTCCCCCGTGTTTTCTGTGTTTAGCGAGTCTGTCAGTTCAGAGATGACTCTGAAAAGATGGAGAGGATTGCGTGGAATGAGGCGGAATATGGAGGATTTTTGGCCGTGCCATAGAGGCTATAATCTGTGATTCAGCCTGTAGTTTTCTCTAATCTGCTGTAATCCCTGTGCGCTTCCGCCTCCGACAGAGCAAGACAGACAGTGAATGAAACAGAGAGAAAACATGGCTGTAATGACTGTAAAGCCTCACATGGGCTGGGATTTTCTGATACTTCATTGCATTCATTCACTCAGCCAGCTAAGGGGCTATTTTGCAGGGCAGTGTATCCTATAAACATCAAGTATCATCTTCATCTTTTGTTAGATACAGAATCAGTTAAAGGAGAAGTTGGTAAATACACCACTCTCAAGTGTGTACAGTAAATAGGAGTAGCCTACAGCTAACAGCTGGATAGCTATGCTTAGCTTAACAAAAAAGATTGGTAATGGGTAAACATCTAGCATGGCTCTCTGTCAATGGGTAACACAATCCACTTCCTAACATGTTACGAAACAGCAAAATGACGTTTTTACACTTTTTTGTTACTGTTACCTTCAGACGGATCCAGGCTAGCTGTTTCCAGTCTTTATGCTAAGCTAAGCTAACCGGCTGCTAGTGGTAGCTTCATACATAGAGTACAGACACAAGAGTAGTATCGATCTTCTCATCAAACTCTCGACAGCAAGAAAGCGAATACGCGTATTTCTTAAAATGCCTGGTTACATTAGTGAAATACTAGATTTTATATATTTATTTGATATAGCCTTGCGTTAATGCACTTTTAAGAAATCAGAACATTTTAAAGGAAAGTCTCTCTCATATACTAGGCTATGTCAAATGTAATGTATGTATCATGAGAAAATGAAACTATAAGGTTTTGTATCATTCTGATGTTCTTTAGGTATGGATCCTCCCCAGTCTGGTGGGTGGGTCTGTGCTCTACTTCCTGTCTGTGGACCAATGGCATAGTGTGGCTGCCTGGCTCTATGGGAGCGGTCTCACCGGCCTGTTCGTCACCTCAACACTCTTCCACACCGCTGCCTGGAAAATCAGCCACCTCCGGTGTGTGTGTGTGTGTGTGTGTGTGTGTGTGTGTGTGTGTGTGTGGGCTTGTTTAACTATATTCGTGGGGTCCAAAAACCGGGAGTCCAGTATACTTGTGGGGTCCCGACAGCTTTGTGGGGCCAAAATGCTGGACCCCACAACTTTAAAGGGCTGTTTGAGGGTTAAGACTTGGTTTTAGGATTAGGGTTAGAATTAGGTTATGGTTAGGGTGAGGGTAAGGGTTAAGGTTAGGCATTTAGCTGTGATGGTTAAGGTTAGGGTAAGGGGCTAGGGTATGCATTATGTCAATGACGGGTGTGTGTGTGTGTGTGTGTGTGTGTGTGTGTGTGTGTGTGTGTGTGTGTGTGAGAGTGTGTGTGTGTGTGTGTGTGTGTGTGTGTGTGTGTGTGTGTGTGTGTGTGTGTGTGTGTGTGTGTGTGTGTGTGTGTGTGTAGCAGAAAACGCTGGTAGGGATTTGGCAGATGTGCATGTGTGTGTTTATGTGCTCCGGTAGACTTTTACATCACACTCAGACATACAGTTTGTTAATTATGACAGAGCCAGGAGGCCAGAGCTCAAACAACAGATGTGGCGTAGTAATGAAAATATTTCACATCTTTAACTCACACCCTCTAAAAAGCATTCACTCACATATTAACAGTCAAAACCCCACTAACTCTACATTCAGCTTGGTCCACTTTCCTGTCATGACCCTATAAAACTCAAAAATAAATCTTTAATCATGAAAAAAATATCTCAGAAAGCCATGTTCTTCAAATGTGGTTTAACTAATCCGGAATAACATGCTATCAGGCTGAAATGATGGTTAATTCTCTCAGCAGTCAGAAACATTTAATTGAGGTGATGCGTTTTCATTCACTGCATCCCTAACTATATTAGGTTTGAGGTTGAAGGTTCATTGTTAAATCTCATGTTGTCCTCGGTCAATTTTGACCTGTTTTTTTTTTTATATCAGAAAATATGGGCTGTCGAAATATGCCCCGAAAATGTAAAAAATAAATAAATGACAGAACGTTGGGAAAAGCAACAAAAACAATGGAAAATAACATTGAAAGAAAACGTTAAAAACGTCAGGAAAAAAACACCAAAAATTTAAACAAAAGGCGCCCAAAACATTGAAAAAGTGACAGAAACGTTGGAAAAAAACCAAACGCGTATAAAAAAAATAAACGTTGTAAAAGGCAACTTACGGAAGCGTATTACATTCACCATAGAAAAAAAAAATGTAGACACCTTATCTCATAATATTGAGAAAATAACTCATAATTTTGAGAAAAGATCTTGTAATTATGAGATAATTTTAAACACCTGGAAGGCGGCATATCTAGTTGTCAGTAGGCCACGGCTCAGTGATCAACTGTACCACCGAGAGGTAACATTAAATTCAGCTGGGTTAAGTTAGCGTGATACTTCTAATGTAACTAATAATATTAGTTAATGGACATCTGGACGCATTTCAGATGCATCATCTTATAACCGTGAAGCATGCCATATCTGTTCAACTGATCCTGCAGAAACGCAACAATGTCCAACAGATCAGAATGGGCTTTCCGCCCGAACAACCGCAAAGTCGACAAACTGATAACTAAACAGGTGAGACGTTGGCCTATTTGCTTCCATGGCATCAGCTAGCCTGAAAGCTTCACACAAGAGAGCAGTTTTCTGTTGTTGTGAAAATGCATTCATCTCATAATTACGAGATCTTTTCTCAAAATTACGAGTTATTTTCTCAATATTACGAGATAAGGTGTCTACATTTTTGAGCTCATATATGGCGTATACCAAAAAAACTTCAGTTACAGATCCACCTAAATGTGAATAATCCTGTACTTTTGCAGGTTTGAGATTAAAGACTTGTTTCTATGACAACAGCTCCAAATTATTTCTAAACCAGCTTGTAAGAACTGAGATTTCCAGACGCATGTTAAATCATCAACATTTTGGCGTCTGGTTAACTAACCTGGCAGAGCAGACGCCCATATATAGAGGTTTAATCCTTGATGCAGCGGCCGCAGGTTCAACTCCGCCCTGTGGCCCTTTGTTGCATGTCGTTCCCCCCTCTCTCTCCCCTTTCATGTCTTCAGCTGTCCTATATAAATAATAAAGGCCTAAAATGCCCAAAAAAGAATATTTTTTTAACATTTAAATCAAGCTTAGGAATTGACAATCTTCTATTCCATTCTAGGTCATTTTATCTCTCAATAGCGATATTATATATCACCATATAGCATTTTTTCTGGTAATTCCATAAATAAAAAGTCTAATATGACATAACCACAAGGTAAAGCCTATTTTTGTTTTTTTCATTTTGTACATAATGATCGGAACGTAAAGCATCGTCCAAAGGACGTAAATATTGTTGTAACACAGTGGCCGTGATAGGAGCCATATAGAAAAAATAAATGAGATAACGTTATGTCGTTATACTGTATATACCAGTGGTTCTCAAATTTTTTCACATTGAGGACCCCTGAACTGACACAAATTAGACCACAGACCCCCATCTGATAAGACTTTGTCCCAAGGTCCCCTACCTGATAGCATTTTTGCTTTTAGATGTTTTATTACAGAAACTGTATAAACCTATGAGCGAAATAGTCAGACAATCTGTCATTGAGTTACTTATGGATGGAACTATAGTGAAGATAAATGATTCCTCTTTTTGTTGGGGACCCCCTGGAACCCCTTCAAGGACACCTGGGGGTCCCCGAACCCCACTTTGAGAACCACTGGTATATACTGTCACCGCCTGGCCCAAATCAAGCTAACTTAATCATCCATACAGAGAAACAAAATGAATATAGTTATATAACCCTGAGCTATTGAAAAACGACACCATGTGTAAAACATAAAAGTTTGTGTGATCATTAGGATTTTATTAACATATTTAACTGAGAATGTGATGAATAGAGTCCAACTCTGAAACAACGCCTCTGGCCTTTCACACACAATAGTCAGAAAAGACACAACAGCCACTGTTTTATATGTCCAAGGACAGGGTCAGGGGAAGTTTGAATTTGTGGTGTGTGTGTGTGTGTGTGTGTGTGTGTGTGTGTGTGTGTGTGTGTGTGTGTTTTCACAACAACCAAACGTGCCTTCTAAAATGTGAGACCTGCTATGCGCTGAAAGAAACTACAGTCCTCCTTTTGCTTTGTGATGTTTTGCAGGCTGGGTCCTGTTTAGTTTAAAGAAATATGGATTCAGCTAGAATTGAAGGATGGAAATGAGCTTTTGTCTCTCCTTCTCTTTGTCTGTGTGTAGGAAGGTGGAGCAGCGTTTCCACATGTGTGACAGAATGGCCATCTACTTCTTCATAGCTGCCTCCTACTCTCCCTGGTGGGTCAAGGAGTGACATACAGTCTGGTGGATTATATAGCTGGTTAAAGCGTAACTCGCCAAAATGCAACCTAGGGTCTTTTTGCGAATATACTAAACTTTCAAACTTTCGTTTAAAAGCATAATTAGGATGGACGCGCCACTTTTAAGATTGTCCATGTTTTTGTTTTTGGTCAGATGACATTTTGAACGAGAGAGCTAGGGGCACTACTATGATCGCATCACTAAGAAGGCTCGACACAACATGAAACTTTGCTCCAAGTATCACCAGGGGCTCTACACGTGAACTTGAGCATTGAGAACATTGTTTGTGTACACAGAGTTCACTAAAAAGAAGAACTCACCGTAGCTGTTGGTTTTCCGGTCGCTGTCCATCGAGCCAGTCAAAAATAGTCGAGGGAGAGGAGTAAAGATGAAAAGCTCCAAAAGCTTAGTTCCATATAAATGCACGGATAATTCGTTGTTTTGTCGTTAGTGAAACACAATAGTGACCTTGTAGTTGACAAAGGAGCCTCATATAAGAATGACATTTCCTCCTATGGAGTCCGTTCATTTGCATTCGGAGATCGACTTTTATACGGTAAATCTTAAAAGTGACGCTTCCGTCCTAATTATGCTTTTAATGTACTCGGGTACGTTCACAAAAAGACCCTAGGTTGCATTTTGGCGAGAGTTACACTTTAATAACAAGCTCATATGGTGAATGTACTCATGTGTCTCCTCAGGTTGATGCTGAGGGATCTGGGGCCCTGGGCGTGCCACATGCGCTGGCTGATATGGCTCATGGCTTGCGTAGGATCCGTGTATGTCTTCTTTTTCCACGAGAGGTAACAACGTCTGTCTTTGTGTCGCTCTGCTCTGAGTCCCCGGTTGAAAACAATGAACCTGAAACTAAACTCGTGTCCTTCAAGTGTTTACAGCAAACACTGGGCTGGTTTGAAACAGAAACAAATCCCGTAGAACATGGTGTTATATTTTCACGTGGTCTTTTTTTTTTTTTTTTTACCTGCAGGTACAAGCTGGTAGAGTTGTTTGGATATGTGGCCATGGGGGTTGTTCCGGCTTTGGTCATCCTGTCTATGGTAAGCACAAACCACTAAGGTCTAAGCATGGTCTTTCTCTGCTTCTGAGAAGAAGAAAAAAGCTCTCTTCTGTGAGGCCTCTTCCGCTGCAGCAGGCTTCCTGCTATTGTGTGAACTCAGAAACTGTCAGGATTTAAAGAACCAGATGGTTTAGTTTGTTTTTGCTCCTTACCTACAAATCATTTACTGTAATATTACCACCGACTATTTTCCAATGTACTGTATATGTTTTTAGATTGACTTCGTCTCAGGTATAAGGTTGTATTATATTAAAATATATTATAACAATCACAGTATATATATTTTATATATTTCTTATCGCCTAAAAATCCCATAAAAAAGTCGATAATGCTGTCTGTCTGTCTCTTTAGTCTGTTTTTAACCCTGTCAGTGGCTCTCAGCCTCAGGCCCATTGATTCCTACTGAAGATGTAAATGTTGGATCGGAAATATATAAGTTTTGAATTTTTTTCTTCTTTTTTCTTTCTGAAGGGCTTGAAAGTTGTTTTGTTTTTTTGCAAATTTGTTTTTGCAAACATGAGTAAAGAGTGTAACGCATTAGTTGGGAACTATTTTCTGTCGCAAATGATTTCACTTTTTGATTCAACCAAAAACTGTATGCTTTGGAAAATGGTTGGTAAAAATGTAATAACACACCGTATATACAATTTTAATATTCTTGGTTTTAGAATCAGAAATCAGAACCAGACATACAAAAACACACACAACCTTTTGTAAGTCACACACTAAAACAACTTATGCACCATGTTCTTGGAATATATTGTATTATTAGGGGTCCAGACATCGATGCTGCTGGAACTCTTTTGTTGTTATTACATTTTTTATTATTATCACTTAATATCCTATCCTTTTTTTGCTACAGTAAAACACCTTGAAATTCATTTTGTTAAACACGCTCTTTAAACCTACATTGTGTAATGTTTTGCATTCATGTGTAATGACTTCCACCAACTAATCAAAGGATTCTCGTAAGCGTAGAATCTGCCATTCAGAATCACTCAGAATACATAGGAGCGAGTCGCTCGAATGACGGCCACCATGTAGCGCCTCCATCTTTAAAATACATTAGCCAAAGAGGGACATACCTCCGCCTTTCGCGCTTTTACACTCCAGCCAGCCAGAAGAATACTCGCGACTGCTGGCAGATTTGAAAGCCTGTTGAAGATGGAGGATCACACCTATTCTCAAGGACATGTAATGGAGTCGCCAAGGAAGCGAAAAAGAGAATTAAAATGACAACAAGCAAGGCAAGCAAAGCAACAAGACCAAAAGTTAATATATTGGAGTGGCTTTTCCAAGATGGATAGAGGAGCAAGGGTTTTAAAAGGGATGCTGAGGTTGCCTGCTTTCTTCTAGACAGGTAATTTAGCCTATTTGTGTAAATTTGAAGTTTTATAGTTGCTTGGCTAACTATAGCATGGTTGTGCATAACGTCGTGATTTCCCTGGCAGACAACTCACGTCATGCAGTTGTAACACAGACAGCTAGAACAGCTGCGTGTCAAACGATGGAGATACTAAGAGCTCATTTTGGGTTCGGCCACCGTAGGAGTTGAAACCCGCTCGGAATGGGAAGGGCTAGAAAGTAATATTCAGTTGGTTGTCATATACAATTTCACTGCTAGATGGGAGAAATTCTTACACAATGTAGCTTTAAAAAAAATTTAAAAAAGATGTTTGTTTGAGCACTTCACTTCCATGTCTTTTTGGACTGTTCCAGGTAGAGCGTGCAGGTGTGTGTGAACTGGCAGTGGGAGGTGTCTTCTATGTGGTGGGCGTGGTCTTCTTTAAGAGCGATGGCCTCATCCCTTTCGCCCACGCCATCTGGCATGTTTTCGTGGCAGCAGGAGCATGCATTCATTATTACGCCATCTGGAGGTACCTGTACTTACCTGGGCCGCTGCTGCAGACGTCGAGGTGACTAGTCTCTTCTAGTCATTAGGCCATTTTGTTTTGACTACAATTAACCTGACTCATGAGGCTGAACCTGGAATGACAGTGCTGAGATGATCTGATCGCACTGACTGCTGCAGATCAGATGACATTCTCCACAGTCGGGGCCAAAACCCCTGGGGGAATCTTACTGTTAATCTAAAAGGCATTTTTTAACATGCTAATTATATAACAGACTGATCAGTGAACATTCATACTGACTTAACCAAACGTACACAGAGATACGACTTTCATTCTGCTGTCCAGGACATTTTTATCATCAGAAAGATAAGAAATAGCCCTGGGTATGAATCTTCATTTGTGTTCATCACCTGCTGGGAGATGTTTGTGCAAATAGGGAAACATATAATATCATATAACGTGCCAGCAAGCTTAGATGACCAATGTTCAGTGAAAGGAGTAGTTTGACAATTTGCTAATGCGCTTAATTCCCTTTCTTACTGGGAGTTAGATGAGGAGATTGATACCACTCTCATATCTGTACTAAATACATAGTCAGCAACTCTCTGCAAGAATAAGCATATAAAATGTATTTCTTTAATCACACATCTTCATAAGAGAACTGACGACATACACTCTGTGACCATAGGTTATGTGCCAAAACTTTCCACAGAGGCATTCCTCTATAATGGTGCTGCTAACCCCTACTTTACTTTATTTTGGTTTTGTCCATTTTGCACAGTGGCAAAATATGAAAATATAGAGTTGGCACTACAAGCAACACACACCGGTTTCATAAACAAACGTTTTAGGTTGACTTACAAGCAACCTGCAGACTGACTTAAAGTCACCATATATTGGCTGATAAGAATTCACATTGACTCTGATGACCCTCTCTTATTCCAGATAATCAGTCGACTGTTGAGGATAACGGGCCTCAGTAGCCCGATTGTGATTCTGTTTTGATTTACGTTAGTCTTAAATCTGCCTCAAAATTCTCATACTTTTGTGTTATGTTATTTGAAAGATTAAAAGTCTAATCTAGAGTTAATGTTACACTGTATTAAATGTTAAATTAACAAAGAATGTTGCGGCTGTAGCCATTGATTATCTTGTTTAGAGGAAGATGATTGCAAGTTGTTTTAAGTGGTGCACCCTTATCCTTAAGGCACTTTTGTATCAGCAACAATGTTGAATGAAGTAGAATTTCCTCAAATCCTGAGAATACACATGGGCATGTTATCCACCATTTTTACTTTCACCGTTTGAATTTTTATACTTCTTTAAGCGCTGTATGGATCACACTTGCCGTTTTTTTCCCCTGACCTCTAGTAGTTCAACTGTTTGTTTTACAGAGCAATTACTCAGGAATTGAGCATTTATTTAATTAAAAAAAAAAAAAAAAAAAATCAGATGATCTATTTTGTAAAATTGTATTTTCATTGTATTAAAGATGATAAACTATATTACGCTGGGAGGGGTCTGTGTATTTTGTGGATGCAAAAAATGCTTCACATCACATCAAGTTTCAATCAAGTAATGTCTTTATTTACAAGAATAATGTGCAAAAATCAAAATTCAGTATGATTTCATGAGGGAATCTCCAGCTGCGAATTCAAAATGATGATGTGTGATGTGCATTTCAGTGTGTGTATGTGAGTGTGTGTGTGTGTGTGTGTGTGTGTGTGTGTGTGTGTGTGTTATTGCGAGTGTGTGAGGCTGGTGAGGGCCCGCAGTCGCAGGGGCATGGCCACGTTGGTGTCTCTGTGCCACTGGGGTGTGGTGACATGTGGAGGTGGGGTCAGGACGCTCTGAGCCACACCGGGGGCTTTCAGCAGCGACCACAACTCCTCGCCTCGCGTTACTATGGCAACAAGGTCCTCTTCATCGGAGCACCAGGCAACTGATCCGCCTCTGGTGAGCGTTCTTAGCTTGGAGAGAAACAGAGACACCCTAAACAGACATAAACACACAATTACGTGACATTACATAATGCCTGCAGGAGGAAAACAAATCAGTTAAAAAAAAAAAAAAAAAAAAATGTAGGACTGTCACCTGGGTATGAGGTCGTGTGATCGTGACGCCAGCTTAGCCAGAGCGCTCATTAGAGTGGTGACGACTCTGGGTGCGGGGCAATCTGCTCCAGGTGGCGGGACAGATGACGTGATCTCAAACAGCACCGCCTCCAGCGCCTCAAAACAGGAAGTGATGAGCCTCACGGAGCAGCGGGAGTCGCACGACACGGAGAGGTACTCGCCCAGAACCCACACCTGAAAGCCAAACAAGTTCAATATTATCTTAGTGTCAGGTTTTTGTTGTTGCACATTTTAGTGTTTGGAGTGATATCAAAAGGATGCTGAGATCTGACAAAAGCTTTAGTTTTGTGAAGGATCCAAAATACACATAAAAGGAAAAAGGATCATCCTTAGATCAGCATGATCCTCCTCTCTGCCACACACACACACACACACACACACACACACACACACACACACACACACACACACACAACATGTTTGTTTCACTATCTTTGTGGGGACCCGTCATTGACATAATGCATTCCCTAGCCCCTTACCCTAACCTTAACCATCACAACTAAATGCCTAACCTTAACCCTTACCCTCACCCTAACCATAACCTAATTCTAACCCTAATCCTAAAACCAAGTCTTAACCCTCAAACAGCCCTTTAAACTTGTGGGGTCCAGCATTTTGGCCCCACAAAGCTGTGCAGACCCCACAAGTATACTGTATTCCCCGGTTTTTGGACCCCGCGAATATAGTAAAACAAGTACACACACACACACACACACACACACACACACACACACACACACACACACACACACACACACACACACACACACACACACACACACACACACACACACACACACAGTTGTATTACCACATGTGTGTAGATTCCTTCTTTGCTGTAGACGTTGGCTGTGGCTCCAGCGAACTCCAGCAGCTCGTGAGACTGGTCCACTACAAGAGACGGGTGGAGCTTACAAAACCTCAGCAGGTGGCTGCTGAACACCCTGCAGAAACAGAGAGCCAGAGCAAGGCATGGAGCGAGTGAGGAGATCAGGGTAAAGACATACAGCAGAGTAACACTGTACGTTCCACTGTGTGTGTGTGTGTGTGTGTGTGTGTGTGTGTGTGTGTGTATACCTTTGTATCTCTTTATTGTATTCAGGGATGTTGAGGAGGAGGCTACTTCTCTCCAGCATCACCAGAATCAAGTGTGATAAGAGCTTCTCATCGGCTCCCTAGAAAACAAGCACATACATCAGATCACTTCTAAAAGCTGAAACTAAACATCCAGCATTCTAAAGTGCCGTAGTTGCCGATTTTGTAAAGAACGTTTTAGTCTCTTCACCGTAATGACCGTGTTGAAAAAAATGTGCAAAAGCAAGGGGACAGTCTGGGCACACTGAACAACTCTCGGCCAATCGGCAGTCTCAGCCAGCAGCTCGTGGAGCGTGCTCAGTCGGTCAATGGTGTCACCTGTGGAGCGAGAAAGAAAAGGGATTCAATTAGCTTTGTTTCCACAACAAAGACCCACATTTACCAGCTACTGGTTGTAATGATAGACAGTCTTAACAAACACAGTGAACATTTCTTAAACACTGAAATACACTATGTTATGTCATAGCATAACTACATCAAATCCATGGAATTTATTTTACATATTTAGTGTGGCATGAGTAAAAGTGTCTAAAAACAATTCAATAACATATTTTTAACCCACTGTCCTTAGGAATAATTTGGCATTTTAGGAAATACGCTTATTTGCTTTCTTGCTGATAGTTAAATGAGAAGACAGCTAGCCTGGCTCTGTTCAAAAGTAGTCTGGCTTACCTGGAGTACATTGCTGGGATAAAACCTTACATCCGGTGCGTGAGAGACGCACCAGATGTTCCTACACTTCCAATACCTGCGCTATCTATTTAGCAAGGGCACTGTTGCCGCAGGACCGGCCAGCGCTGCCCAGGGCTGTTGTGACTGGTTTAAAGAAATACAAACACGACAGAGCGGTTTTTTCCTCTATTCTGAAATAGAAACGCGGTGTAGCCAGACCACACTCCAGCACTGACACAGCACTGTGGAGATAATGTAGGTCAGGCAATGCGAGACTAGTCCAATAAAAGACTAGTCCAAAAGGTAACAAAATCTGCCTACCAGCACCTTGAAAGATCATTAATTAAATGTTCACTTGTTATACCGGATAAGCACATAAGCGTATTTCTCAAAATATCAAACTATTCCTTTAAAGCAACACTAGAGAACTTTTCCAGCTTCGGTCCCCCTACAGGTTGGAAGCGGAATTGTCCCATTATGTCTCATTCGAACTACAGATCCACTACCCGATCTGGCAAACTTGCATAGTGCGGTTATATCCGGTAGAGAGCCGCAAAGCGAATGCAGAAGTGCTGTTCACCCTGTTACGAGTTGATGAACCACCGAAATGATTTTGGAAACATTATTTTAAGTTACAAAAAGTTCTCTAGTGTTGCTTTAATGTCGTTTACCTGAGCCGGCATCCCCTCGAAGCAGGAAGAGGAAAAGCCCTCGGAAAGATGGGTTTCGATATGCATCAGGTGACTGGAGGCCACGTCCTCCTGGCTCAGAGATGGGCAAACAAGTTGACCTGCAGCACACATACACACACAAACCCAGTAAGATGGTAAAAAAATATGAACATAGTTAAATCAGTCTGATCTGCAGTTTGGACATTTTTTAACAATTTGTTTACTCTGATGTGTGCGTGCACCTGACTTGCAAGACCAGTGTGGCAGAGAGACAGGGCAGGTCCAGCAGAGTGTGGAGAAGCTCCACTGCAGTTCCAGCTGTCACCAGAGAGGGCAGCAGATCCACAAAGTCATCCACCACCGCTGGGCTGTCCCACGCTAAGAACTACAGAGACAGGAAAAAAAGAAAGAAAGAAAGCTTGTGTAGCCCTCACTTGGTACAGCATGTACTCCTCACTAGCCTTCAGTAGGTATGTGTAGATGAAACAACAGTCAAAGGGATCTCTGTATTTTCACCTTCAGCAGGTTTGGGAAGGAGCGGGTGTACTGTGGGACTCGGTGCTGCAGGCTTTTGAGGTTCAGTCGAAGGAAGCGTAGAAGCTCATGTGCCAGGAAGTGGTCGTTGAACAGCTCGGCAGGGAATCGGCCAAACACCAGCTTCCACACACTCTCGCAATCCACTGCCGCCATCTCGCCTAAATAGGACACGTTCATCAAAATTAAAATGCTTTTGGTATTTGTGAATCAAGCAACTGAACAGTCATTGTGAAAGAACTTCTATGCATGTATAGTGGCTTAAAACCTTCCAGAGCCACTTACCAACATAGGGCTATGATTTCAACGCACAAAAGACCAAGTCCAAAATGAAAATCCATCTTATGTCCATTTATTTTCATTTCAGGTACAGCGATGCAAAAACTGTCTGTGATTGAACTGGTGTAGCTACCCGTGTCTCAAGCATAGACAGTAAAAGAGTGGACACAGCGACGCCATATACTGTACTTCGACGGAGACCAGTGAAGTCACTTTTCCGGTGATGGCTGAGTGTTACTGCGCAGCCTCAAACTGAGCTTGACGACGTAGATGTGACGTGAGCAACCTGTCTGAAAGTTGGAAGTCTTCTGGTAGCTGTGCCAAGAGAAATCTCAGTCATTCCCAATCTAGCAGAGACGGAGAGCGTAGGTATATGTAAGGAGATAACATAGGCACAGGCTAATTATTGATCACTAAAATGATAGTTAACATTAGTAATTAAGCTTAAACAGCTAATGTAAGTTAAAACTGCCTGCGAGCTTCTCCTGTACTATACAGTAATTTCTCTACTGTGCGACAGAGAGTTGCGTGGTGATGACACAATCATTAGCCTATTTTTACAAAAACGTCTACTACGTGGCCATAACATGAGATACAAGGTAATGGAGCCTTTTATACATTGTCGTGTTTCTTTAGAAATAAACAATGGACAAATAGAGTCTTTAAACGCTTCAGATGTAAAGTTATTCGCTGTGAAAGTGGCGCCAAAATGAATGGGAGTCAATGGGATGTTAACGGAAGGTGATGGCTTGTTAGCCTTAGAATCTCCCCATACGAGGTACGCTTTCCGGATGCTCGCTTACCCCCTTGGCCTCAAGCCAACCCCCTCCCTACTAGCAGACATGATAAATAGCAAATAAGAAACTAGGGGATGTCAACAAAAATAATCAGGGGAGTGAACAACCTAAATATGTATGTAAATAATTACACCACTCATAATGTAGGTAGGCCTTCTCATATGAATAGAACAAAGATTTGGTAAATGTAAATAAAATATGATCAACTCAATAAATGGATCCTACAACCTGAATCCATATTTATGCTTTTGTACATATGTGATTTGGAGAAAGAGAGAGACATGTAAACACAAACCATGGTTGAGGTAGAACTGAGCTATGGGCAGCAGGACTCTGGCAAACGACAGGTCTGAGCTGAGCCGACCAAAGAGCGCCTTAATGCATGGGAACGCTCGGAAGACCAGCGAGGCGTCCTCTTCACACACACAGTCCAGGATACACACCGCCTCCACCAGACACTTAGAGAGGGAACAGGGCCGACACAATAATGGCACCAGTATCAAATAAATATAGCTAGTTTAGTTATAATACAAGAATCAAGAAAGCGTCATTTTGCCCTAAATTAAAAATGAAGAATTGAGAAGTGCTCTATACCCACTACACAATTTTAAACTATTGACTGTTATTATTGGTAATATACTTGGAAGGGAGAAAAATACACCAAACGCAAAATTATTTAAGGTGGATTTTTTTGCCTAAAAGGTCCCATATTGTAAAAAGTGAGATTTCCGTGTATTTTTATTTTTATTTTAAAGCATTTAAAGTGCTATATAAAAACTGTAAAAGTATCAAAATGCTCAATCCACAGAGAAATACACACAGCCCGTATTCAGAAACTGTGCCTTTAAACGAGCCGTCAGGATGTGATGCCACAACTAAACTATATATTGTTTATATATACAAAGTAGAAAGTGACGCTACAGTGCTGTTACAGTTACGCAATGACGGTGCAGAGTAAAGCTTAGATCGGGCCCAAAAAAAAAAATCAAGCCTGACCCTACCCGAGCCCATGCACGTTGTGTCCGAGCCCGGCCTGACACGTTAACTGTAATTATGAGCCCGAGCCCGATTTAAACCAGACATTTGTGGGCCGTTATAACTGACGTTCTCAACTACAATTCCTTTTACCTGTGGGTAACAGATCAAGGAAGCAACATAATCAAAGCCCTGGAACCATATAGGAGACTTTCTTGTCTCGATCACCTAATTAATACCGTCCTTCGCCACGGTCTGCATGCCGACGCACTGGCCGACAACGCGCCGGATATAGGAGAGACCATATCTGCTGCTAAAGGACTCGTGGGATATCTGAAACAATCTGGCCTGGTTGCGCAATTATTGAAGACAGTGCTACAGATGGGGGAGACACGATTTAGCTGTTTACCTCACACTCAAGTCAGTGCAGGACATATACCCAGAGCTACGGGAGAAGCTGGAGAGGCATAGCTTTCTCCCCACCCAATTAGGCTAATAAAGTAATGATTAAAAAAACACAAATGCTTGATGAAGGGCAAGGCCCGAGGATAGTGGCGGGACATATCGGCCCGACCCGGCCCGCGGGCAGAGAATCTAAACTCTAGTGCGGAGATGCTCAGAGCGCAGAAGACCCGGAAATGCTGACTAATCAGAGCAGACTGGGCTTTTTCGGGAGGGGGGCTTAAAGGGACAGGCGCTAAAACGGAGCGTTTCAGACAGAGGGTGAACACAGACAGCATGGGAAAATAATGTATGGATCACACTACAATGTAATAATGTTTTTGAACATTAAAGCATGTAAGCATGTTCTAGTAGACACCCATAAATACAAGTATGAACCTGAAAATGAGCATAATATGGGGCCTTAAAGGTGCAGTAATAAAACTAACTAACCGCGTGTCAATCACTGCTCATGCACACACATTCTCCCTTGTGGGAGGAGGGGCTTAGGAGACCGTTTTGGGCTTTAGCAGAAAGGGGGGAGGGACTGAGAAGTTGTGAATGTTCACATTTTTTGGCTAAGTCCTGGATCTTCACAATCCTACCTACAGCACCTTTAATATTAGTAAAGGTCAGCTTGTTTCAGTATAAGGTGTTTGAAATGGATTAGTGTCCATACACTATATATAGTGGATATGACATGTAGGACGCTGATGTGGAGGCTTGGTTGTGTCAGAAACTGAACCAGTATGTGTGTATGAATGTTCTATATGTTCCAATGGTGCTAATAAATATATGATATTTGGGCTCACCGCTTTCTGCAGGTCCGTATCGGTCTTTCTGTGTGCCTCTGAGACAAAGAGAAGAATATACATCATGACTGTTCACACTTACACGGTAAAATATAAATGTAGAGATACAAAAGAATAGAAGACAACCTTATATGGAAGTTTTTAATTTAAAATCTGGGATAACACCTACATGACTTACTTTTTTCTCACACACACATTGCACAATATAACGCGCACACACACTCACTGCGATCGCTCTGTTCGATGAGGCGTAGGCAGTACTGGAAAGACTTCTCTCTCAGACGCTCCTTTGGAGGCAGCAATCGGCCGGAGGAGGAAGTCGCTGAAACGATGGAAACCACTGATCCGTCCACCTCCGACCGGTCATCTGCAACACGGGAGGTCAGGAATGAGAGGTCACGACTCAAAACCTTCTGAAAGAAATGATGATTTATCCGCATGATGTATTCTCAGACGGCTTTTTGCTAAATCCGAACAGAGAGCAGGAGTTACAATGATTGGAAAGGTTTTTGTTCATGGAGATCCCAACCAATACCTTGATTTATAGAAAACAACAACTTCAATCAAGAGGAACGTCTCACTTTAGCCACCAGAAACAACAAAAAAATAATGAAGAATGATTTGCAACAACGTGATTTAGTTTTGTAAACTATGATTGTAGTTGTGTTGAAAACTTCACCAAGCTCCTTTAATGTTAAAGGAACACGCCGACTTATTGGGACTTTGTCTTATTCCTCGTATCCCCCAGAGTTAGATAAGTCCATACATACCATTCTCATCTTGTTGTAACTCTGTCTGACACACCCACCGCTAGCCTAGCCTAGCTTAACACAGATCCTGGTGGTAACTGGCTCCATCTAGCCTACTGCTCCCATTAAGTAACAAAATAACGCCAACATTTTCCTATTTACATGTTGTGATTTGTGTAGTCACAGGGTGTACAAATAACAAGGTCACATGAGACACAGCCATCTTCTAACCGTATATAAACTGGGAACTATATTCTCAGAAGGCAAAGCACTGCTACTTCTGCTACTTGGGCGGAGTGATTAGCGCAACACCTGAAAACGACCGTTGTTACTCTCTGCTCCTCACCACAGGGCTTCTCAGGTGCTGTGAGCAAATCACTCCGCCCAAGTAGCAGTGCTTCGCCTTTCTGAGAATATAGTTCCCAGTTTGTATACGGTTAGAAGATGGCTGTGTCTCATGTGACCTTGTTATTTGTACACGCTGTGACTATACAAATCACCACATGTAAATAGGAAAATGTTGGCGTTATTTTGTCACTTATTGGGAGCAGTAGGCTAGATGGAGCTGGTTACCTCCAGGATCTGTGCTAAGCTAGGCTAGCGGTGGGTGCGTCAGACAGAGTTACGACACACACAGAGATGAGAAGGGTATGTATGGACTTATCTAACTCTGGGGGATACGGTGAATAAGACAAAGTCCCAATAAGTCGGCGTGTTCCTTTAAAGCTTTAAAAAAGGCACAGTTCACCCCAAAATCTAAAATACATATTTTTCCAAAAGTATTTGTTTGGCGCTTTGAGCACCACGAGGCGAGAGCTAGTTCCATTATATTGGAATGAAGGCAGACATCTCTACGGCTGATGTATCCAACACTAGGCAACCCATGCCAAAACAATCTAGACTGATATCACAGCCCTACAGGTAAGAGGGAAAATATATATTTTTGATTTTGGGGTAAACTGTCCCTTGAAGATAAGCTTGCTGTTGAGGTTTAAATCAGAGAACATTAGAAAGGTTTAAAGATGGTTAATCACTGACGCATCATTTATCACAGTGATTCATTCATGATTACAAACTCAAATTAAAGAAAGGTGCACAAAACAGTGAAAGAGTAGTTAAAGCAACACTAAAGCACTTTTCCCGCTTCGGTCCCCCTACAGGTTGGAAGCGGAATTGTCCATTACCGCACTATGCAAGTTTGCCAGATCGGGTAGCGGATCTGTAATTTGAATGAGACATAATGAGACATTATGACAGTGGTAATGGACAACTCCGTTTCCAACCTGTAGGGGGACCGAAGCGGGAAAAGTGCTTTAGTGTTGCTTTAAGAAGTCACATATCAGGATTGTGGCGGTTTGTTAGATCACATTTGGGTCATGATCATGTCAAGTGTTGTGCCATACCGAAGTTAAAAAGAAGTTTAGCTTATTCACAGCTTTTTAGATGCGCACGCATGCAGGGAGGGGCCACAAACTCACAAGTCTTACCATTAGAAAAGGAGTGGGAGAGGGAGAGGCTGAGCTGTAGCCTGTTTGCTGGAGATGATGAAAACACAGAGCAGGTCATCTGAGGCAGCTGATATAAGTGAATTACAGCCTTCAAGGTTGATACTTTGAGGCTGATGTTCCTTGTATGTACTTTGCAGCTGTGACATGAAGCAATGAGCCTCTCTCACATGGGGGAGGGAAAAGGACGTGTTTTTTTGTTTTTTTTTTTATTTATTGGTGGGACGGTCATACCAGTGTCAGCTGTGCCGTTGCCGCTCAAAACAGAGTGGTAGGTGAGGAGCCAATGGCGAAGCATGGAAAAGGAGTACACGTTCATCCACTGGTCCTCTGTGAAGCCCTGGCCCACACACAGCACAGTGAAGAAATCCCCTGACACCGCTCCATCCAGCTCTGCTGTCGGTACCGGCTGATAGAAAACACAAAGATATACAACAAAGCAGCAGAAAGTAATGTCTTCTCCACTTTTTACATTAGTGAAAGAGTTGAAAATCGAAAAATGGAGTGGATTGCTTACCTGACGTGACCTGGGGCCTGTGAAAAATCCTCCTGAGGAAGCACCGCCTCCCTGAGTGATGCTGGCATAACGCAACCAATCAACAAGCTTCTTATTCAGGAGGGTCACATGATCTGTAAGCCAGGTGGAGAGAAAGATGATGATATATGGGATCGCTGATTAGATGTGCATTTTAACTTTGCTTTAACTATGCCCCACTCCTTGTCCGTTACCGTCAGTGAGGCACTCGGGGCTGAGCGTGAGGATGGTGTTGAGGATCGGCAGGGTGTGTGTGAGCGAGTGAGCTGGCACCTCCGACTGTCTGCTTTCCAGACTGCGAAGGAGCTGAGCGCAGAGAGACGACAGATCAGCCCTGGATCCAGCCTGTTGGGGTTTAGTTTGCAAGAGACAATGTTTAGGTCATCTGAAAACAAAACAAAAGCTCCTCTATTTTATATGTGTCACTGTGTGTGGAACCCATGAATAGTGTGTGTGTGTGTGTGTGTGTGTGTGTGTGTGTGTGTGTGTGTGTGTATTTTCACTGCCACCAAAAAATAGTCTTCTAAAATTATATACTTTAACACACACCAAAACCAACTATGGTATGTTTTATACTTGTAACTTACAGCTTTTTTCCATAGTAAAGGACTTATTTCCAAGACGGTTATGAGCACATCTCTGATAAACACAAGATTTAAAGTGGTGCATTTGCATATTTTTGTGGAGAAACTCAGTTTTACAGATCTGTTAAGTCAAATAATTGATTAGTCAGCAAAAGTTTGTTAGTCGACTACAAACTTCTTTGATTGAGGACAGCCCTACCTGTGAGAGCAGCAGGACAGCAGCATGGCTGTTCAGTTGACTGATGTTCTCCTGGTTGTAGTTCCCTTCCTGCCCAGAGAGCGGCAGTGTCTCTCTGAGCACAGCTGAGCTCAGCACCTGAAAATGCTCCTTAGGTGACGAGAGGAGCGATTGAACCTTCTTCTGAAGCTCTGGAGGCAACCTTTGGTCGATGACAACAGAGGAGACATATGGCAGAAATGTTATGAATAAAAGCTCACGCTGTATATTAAAGATTTTGGAGCAGAAATAGAAGACTGATGACTGGGAAGGTGAGGCTCAACACTGGGGCTATTTGTGTTTGTGCTTGTGCTTGCTATCTAAAAGAGAGCAGGTAAGATTACCACAAACATAAATGGGATTTCAGAGGATGAGGGCGTGAACAAGGAATGAGTTGGATAATGATGGAGCAAGTTGAAAGGAATGAGGACAGGAAGGTGACTGAACAGAGGGTCGTGCATGGATGGTGTATGGGAGGTGTAGGTTGGAGCTCTTACGTCCTGGTGTACTTGGTGGCGGAGAGGATGAGGTGCAGCCTTTGCAGGGAGTCGATAGTCTCATGACCGAGCTCCTTCCCCTGGAGCAGCTTGACTAATCTGCTGTAAAACTTCTGCAGCTCAGACTCCTGAATCTCCCTAGAAATGACACACAGAGCACCTGGTTAGATAGATAGATAGATAGATAGATAGATAGATAGATAAGATAGATAGATAGATAGAGAAGATAGATAATATAGATAAGATAGATAGCTACTTTATTCATCCCAAGGGAAATGTTAGGCATCCAGTAGCTTAGACAACCATAACCCAACAAACACACATACAGTATATCTCACATACATAAAAATCACTCACAGAAATTTAAAGAGTTAGCAATTTGTGAAGTGATTACAAAGGTCTGGTATGGACTGACCATGTGATGCAATGACCATGATAAGGTGCTATGGTAGACTGTGTGCCATGGTGGTAGTGCAAAAGTGCAACAGTGCAGGGATTGAACAGTGCAATAGCTTTATTATTAAATATTAACTATGACTATGAAAAGACAAGAATGTAAGCTTAATAGAATTGCTTGACAAACAAGAAGAGAAATAATATACTTTAAGAACAATATATAACAGGGAATAAGTTATAAGATGTAGATGGTTATGTCTCTGTGAAGTCCTTTGAGACTTTTGAATGGACAAACAGGGTTTGCAAGCCTGGTGGTCCACCGGGCCTAAGATGCCCCCCCTCCCACCAGGCTTAAGTCACTGGGGGAAACATTTTTAATGTATTTTTAAGACATTTTTTAAAGTAGTTACAGTGGGGCGGCTCGGTTGGAAACTTAGACGTAGTCATATTTTCAAATATCCAGTTAGCTTTTAGCACTGACTTAATGTAGAGCCCAAATAAATCTGCCTTAACGCTTTTTTTAAGTTCTCAATTTTGCGATTACGTCCATGATTCTGTTATCACAGAAGAAGGTATTTGGCTCTACATTAACGCTGCCATCAGTCTGTGACTAGCCCCAGGCGGGCCCTCGTCAAAAAAAAAAGACACTTAACAACGCCTAACAACTTTTCTGGGGGAAACCCTAGACAAAGAATTATAAAATTAACGATTATTGAACGTACACATTAAAAAAAAGTAACATAAAAATGCATAGCACGGTTTTGACAGGCTACCTAGCTTTAGCCTTGTTAGCTTAGTAGAGGAAATGCTAACACTATGTGTGTGAACCAGCTGAAGAGAAGAGATAAACATGGTGGAGAAAGTTCTTCCTTTTATGTTTTCTTACCTTGCTTGTTTAATTAAACTCTCTGCACCGTGAGAGTACATTATTAAAGAAAGTCGGGTGGCATTCCTGCAGCGGAAAGTAAACAGTGCGGTCGCTAATCAAGTCCTGACTGCAATCACATGACCGTCACTTTAGTTCCGTCTTCACCAAGGGGAAGTTATGGTGCAGCTCTATGCAAATGGTAACTCACTCACAATGTATAGCCATAAACCATAATGAACATGAAATCATAATCTTCAGTAGGTGATTATATTTATACAACCAGTAAAACATAATAATAATAGGCCTATTCTTAGAAAAGCATGTTTTTTCCGCTTTTGTTTTGATGGAAACCCACTGTCTTCACTTTAAAGGTGCCCTGCCACACAAAACCGTTTTTACTTGCATGTGTCTGTGTTATGTCGTGAATGTGAAAATGAACTGCTACCTCCTCCGTCAGCTCTAGCCACTGAAAAGAAATAAGTGGAGAAATCAGGCCAATTACAAAAGCTGGTCAGTCTGACATGGTGTTGCCTGAGCTCATTACTATTCAAAGGATGCTGATAGCCAGGCTCTCATTGGCTAGCTGTTAGCCAATCAGAGTCAAGCAGCTTAGCTCGTTGAATATTAATGAGAACTGGCACAAATCGAGCTGAGTCTTCCTGCAGGCTTTCTATACCACGCTAGAGTGGCTTGAAAGCTAACCAAGGCATTTCTTCCACAAAAAATGTTACAGAGTCCATGGTAGAACTTCAGACATTACCACAAAGTAATGAAATATGTGTGGCAGGGCACCTTTAAAAGCAGTTACACACCGGGTCGGTAATCGGCCGTTGGACAGTCTGGCGAGGTCAGTGACTCGAGTCTGTTCGGTATGTTCCGTGCCGTCGTCCGTTGGAGGAGCTGTCGGCCTTAATTTTCGCCGACCTGACATGCTCAGTCGGAGACAGGGCAGTCGAGACTCACCCGGAAATGGCAAGGGGGATGTGCGTGACTAAGTCTCTTAAAATCTGAAGAAAATCTTTTAAACTGACCTTAGTCGATCTGAAATGAAGACAGATTCAGCAACTGCATGGCCTATTTCTCGCTTAAAATGTTTTCAGAAACACGTTTCTGTGAACAATTTTAGTACAATATGAGATCGTATTCTGAATGAGTCGCCAGTAATGGCCGTTCGAAAAATCCAAAATCCGGAAGCAGCAGCCAGACCCATGTGACGCGTTCGTCCAATCAGCTGCCAGTTTTCATTTTTTGGGCGACACAGATTAGCGGCGCCTGCTATTATGGAGACGTATTAGCACTTTTTTGACCAACTCGGGGAGACTGATCAGCCCAACTGCCTTTTCTGCCGACGGTCGGCCGTCTGGTTGGTGTGTAACTGCCTTTAGGCTATTTCATAATTAGCCTACTTCAAATTTCTGTTTCACATGGATTTTTTTTAACAGTTTAAAAGATTTTGTTTTTAACACTTGCATTTTGGTGTTATACAAATTACCCCCCAGCTGCATTTTCGTTTTCTTGTGAGAACCAAACTGAAAATAAAACTGTATTTAAAGCTGGTTACTTTAGTAGCCTGTATGTCTACTGCTGGATTAACACCATAGACTGTAAATATTAACAGTCTATGATTAACACCCATAATTTACAGGTGTTTCTTCTACATCCAATTTTTCAACAGAAACAGGCTATTTTGATTTGTTCAAGTAGCTACTTAAATTTCTTTTTGAGGTAATTACCTTTCACTGTTTCCATTGTGATACCTTATAATTCTACATTTCAGATAGGCTATAGTATTATACAGATGGCCCACTACTCCTTCATCCCCGTACTTTGTAGATAAGATAGTTAAAGGATCTCAATCTACCACTGAGAAGATTTGTTTTTAAAGTATATATAGTAGCCCTATATTGGAAACAAAATGTACAAAGTATCAAAAGTAAAAGTAGCCTAATAATGCAGAATTGCAATGTCACTTTTGTTAATTTAGCAAAAGCCTACTGCAATATAAAAATAACCCATTACTTTTAAAAGTCCTGCATTGGAAATATCACATAGGAAAAAAATACGTAGCCTAAGTAATATCAGCAAAATGTAGGCTGCTTGAATGAATAAAGTAAAAGTAGGCTACTCATAAACAAATATGACCCCTGTGATTGTCACACTATTATATAGCATATACATTGATTATTATTACTAATGCATTAATGTGTAAGCAGGATTTTTGTGGTTCTATAATAATTTATAACAGTGTAGCTTAACATATTTTATCATTTTGTGAAACTGTAGAGTCACCAGATAGCCTAGTGAAGTGAAGCAGGCTACAGTTCCCATTTGGTATTTCCATGTTCTAAGAAATCCTTTGCCTGTTGTGTTGATATCATGCTGAAGGAGTAACTGACCAATTATAAACGTATAATAGGTATAATAGGTCCCTACGCGGCCACCGTACCTGATGACAGAGGCGCTCTTCCACACCTTTATATAGTGCACTTGTTATTTCCATCTGCGCTCACACCGCCCCCGCTCTCTCTCTCTCTCTCGCTCGCGAGCTCTCTCTCTCGCTCGCGAGCTCTCTCTCTCGCTCCCTCGCTCCCTCGCTCCCTCTCTCTCTCTCTCTCTCTCTCTCTCTCTCTCTCTCTCTCTCTCTCTCTCTCTCTCTCTCTCTCTCAGCCTCACACATTGAATCGGGGCCACAGCTCCCATGCGCTCATGCATCACTACTACGGTTCTTTAAAAGTCATCTCTCTTTTGGATAAATGGAGACAACCTGTAAGCCCCTGTCATCGATGGTGAACCAACCGGTTTAAAAACAGCAACATCACCAAAAAAACAAAAACAAACAGGCTACAACACCTTGGCCAAGTTTGATTTCCCTTGCACTCTTTGGACAACTTACCCGCCGCATCTCAGGTAGGCAAAATAACTCTACCCCTCTTGTTTTCGCATGTAAGTGAAGTGCTGATCGCGTCAGAAATAAGCAACTATGTTAGAAAAGTGGCCGAACAGACTTATAAACGTGCGTCAGTTTGAATGGAAAAAAACGAGAAGCCGAGAAGTGATATTACACCCCGGATCACCGCAGCGGTCTGTCAGCGGGTGTGTCATCTCCACTAAAATAGCCTACACATCTGTCCAAACTCAAGTCACTTAGACTTAGAACTCTAATAAACTGCAGGTTTGTCCCTTAAAATAACTTGTTGATACTCAGATGGGATCAGTTTTGCACATGTGCAACAGCATCTGTGAAAGTTGTCAGCATATCCTGTGGTTAGGCCTAATGACAGTTAATGTTGCTTTGGTGAAGGAAGTTATTAGTTTGGCAAACACAATAGCTGAATTATCTGGCATCATCAAAGTGTTTGGAATTCCAATAGCAGGTGCACAAGACAATGAGATCCAGTGAGTGTGATGCAGGGGAGACACACAGGTCATGTACAGTAGCCTAGTGGCTTCATACACTTTCTCTAATAAAATATCTAAAAGCAAAAATCCTATCAGATCTAATTTGTGTCAGTTTAACGGTGCTTGACATGGAAAAGTTTGTAGTCTACGGTGCATTTACAGTACACTGGGGTGATTGCATCCTGCATATTCATCACGATTGCATTGATTTCAACTTGATGTCATTTCTTTGCTGAAATATGTTGTAATATGACTGTATGATTATAGTAATATGTTTTAAGCAATAGAAAGATATCCTCCGTTTTAGAACTATGCACGAACAAAAAAACCAATGCTTTCCATTACACCTTACAACCAATGTGCATTCACTTTTCAAAGGTAACAATGTTATGCAGAAAATGCTCCATTGGAAGATTTCAGTTGTCCTAACTGGGACATAAAAACCATCAGAAATACCTATTTGTTTTTGTTTGTGTTTGTTTTAGTTTTTAAAGAAAGAAGTAAATTATACAGTACAGTTAGTTAGTTAGTTAGTTAGTTATATTTTATTTCTGTGTCATGCGAAACATTTTGGCCCATCCCACATGGGATTACAAGACACCACAAACGTACTTATTTAGCAAACGTCTTCCTGTCGCGTATACAAATCATTCGGAGAAATACATGAATACAAATATATACATATATACATATACATATATATATATATATATATATATATATATATATATATATATATATATATACACACACACACATGCATTACATACAAACAACAAATCCTCAACTACAGTACATATGCAAGCCTTTAGAGGAGCTTGCACGGACAGAGCCCACATATCAAATTTCTATGAGCTCCAGCTATTCTGCCAGACAATGGAGCCTTTATGATGGTTTGTACACCTGAACCAATCATATCTGCCTATCAGCTAGCCGGCCAGCCAATCTCAGTCCAGTACACTAACAGTAAGCCTGGGAAACAGCCTCTCTAGGACCGTTGAGCCATGTCTCACTGACCGATATTGTCGACCCTGAAAAACATGATGATGCATGTGCTACAGAAATCTGGAACGTCATCAACAGTGGAAAGCAAACCATTCTTTAAGTTCAGTGAATTTGGTGCCCTATGTGATGTTGGATTGGATTGCACCATGCTTAACTCCTTTACTTATTGGTCAGTGGCACACTTACCCCCTCCTTTGTTTGTGTGTGTGCAGAATATAGCTGTGGTTGGCTGAGAGTGTAATAATTCTGGGTCGCAATAATGCTCTCTTTGTTTGACAGATTCGTACGTGTTTGTTCATACAAGAAGACAAAAGAGGAAATTAGTGATACTTGTGTCATAGTAGAAGTAACTCCATACAGATCATTTGGGCTTCTGAGTTACATTAGCAAACATGGATGCATATTCATCACTAAGAGAAAATATCAAACCTTTAAATTGACTTTAATGTCTCGTCTAAAAACACGGAAACAACAATACAAAAGTTATTGACTTGTTATAAGGATGCCGAGTCATTGTAGCAGCAATAGCATTTCAATCAGGAGAGACTTCGTTGCAGATATGCAAAGATTTATTGTACATAAGCATAATATGAAATGTACAGAGTCTTTGGGGATTAGACTCCATCGTAATATAAATATTTTAAAGGGGTAGAGAAGCCAGACATATTCCCCTCGATGGAGCCTAGACACTGGTGATGGTGGAGAAGGAACCCGGAGACCGAACGAAGGAGCTGTCTGCCGGAAAGGGACTCAGGTTGCCGTGATTGACGATGACCAGAGGTGGAAGGGGAGGAGGGTTGCACGTTTGCCTGAAAAGACAGCTGATAGCAAGGAGAGAAGACATTTAAAGCAGGATGTCATGCTGTGATTGGATCATGAATTTCGTGGCCAGTTTTGGTTGGTTTACTGAAAGGTGAACGCCTCTTAACAGCTGAATAGTTTTAGGAAGAGATAGTGGTGATTGAAGTTATTTAGAAGTCTTCATGAAAGAATTTGCGCTGAGCTATACATTAGAGTGTATGAGAAGGAAACGTGAAAGAGTATAGATTACATGAAGACTAACTAATGTTGGTTATTGGATGCAGATGCTGTGAGGATGTGAGGCAAGCTGCAAGGCCAGCAAGATGTCTTTGTAGCAAAAAGTGCAGGTCTTAACATAAATAAGTTATGCTGCTTTCTCGTGCATCACAAAGGAGACAGTGTGGCCCCAACAAAGTGATGTGCACAACAGAAAATGAGTACTTCCATGTTTGTTATGCAGTCACTATTTTCCGCACACTTTACTGCTTTCCAGCGCAGATAATATTTTATTCGCTTTATACTGATAATCTGAGATATTGACGCTTTAGATTACACAAATCTACGTGAAATCTCCTGTGACAAATTGAAACCCAACTGAACTATATACTTTTAGACAACGTGCTGCGCAATGAAATGACAATTAGTCAATATAAATCATTAGAGCAGATTTAATTTCTCAGTTTCTTATATTGGTATGATGTAGGACTAAATTCATTTATATTTTAATGTTATAATTTACAATGTTAGTTTTGAAAATATTTCTCCCTCAGACTTCATTTTAAATGGCACGGCTATGCTTAAAAGCACATTGCAAATTATAAGTCTGTGAAGGTTTTACACTAGTTTGATTTTGGCAATGATGATGCATTTTCAAACATGGCATTAGTCCAAAAAATGTAATCATACTGTACATTATGTGCTCACATGATATGTATATATGGATGTATAAATAATGTTAGTTGGAGACTATAATACGTTCTATGTTGACGACATGGTGTTCGACAACACAGATTTTACATTGAGTATGAATTTCCAGATGCAAAGAGCAGGGTAACTTATATTCAGAGTGCTAATGTTAGCAGTAGTAACCCCGGTAACTGTGATCAGAGCAAGGCAAGGTGGTAAACAGTTGAAATACTGAGCAGGGTGTTAGAAAATAATGGAAACAACAACCGCGTTGCTCAGTGCATTAGAGTCCTGCAAGACAGTAAGTAGTCGTGTTTGTGTGTCTGCCTTTGTTTAAGTCTGCAGTTGCTGAAAAAAAAAGGAGAAAAATACAAGGTTTAGTGCGAGGACACGCATACACACACACACACACACACACACACACACACACACATGTAGACTGCTATAAAAAAAAAAAACAACTCCCCTGACCACAATACTATAAAGAAAAGTGGCCGACTGAGAGGACTAAAACAGAATAGAGGAAGAGAGCTACTCCTCCACATCTGGTGTGAAAAGGAGGAAGCAAGGATGAGCTTTCTCGGTAATGACATCCAAAATAAGAGAAGAGAGAAGAGGAAACATGTATGTGGTTACTGAAGGGGTCTGTGTGTGTGTGTGTGTGTCTGCATGCACTGTGTACTTCTGCATGAGTACACGGGTGTGTGTTGGTGTGAGCGCTTGCGGTTTTATCATCTGCTGTGACTGTGGCAGTATATACACTACACACTACATAGAAATAATAGCTTGAGATTGTGTGATGTTTCTGTCTGCCTCAAACGAAAAGCAGCTTATCATTGACGTTGTTCACTGTCTGAGGGTCTAAATATTTGAAAATGTAATAATATAACAGAGAAAGTCAGAGAAATGAGCTGGATTTGACTGAAGATCTGAGTGGTGTTGTTATTTAGAAACTGGCATTGCTGCTGCATCCTTTACACTTTAACCAGCATCTGTCTGTATGTTTACAAGCGCAAATTTCCACATGCACGGTGCAGATGACAGTTGTATGCAAAAGTGTGTGTGATTGTGTTTGTTTACATGAGTAATGGCATCAGGTAGCATTGATTTGCCTATATGTAGGCTACAAGTCACAAAGCAGGATTGTAGGATAACACCCACATGGCCAGATGGCATGCAAATCCCAGAGATGCATGGACAGTGTGTGTGTTTGTGAGTGAAATGATAAGAGAGAGGAAATCAAGTGGGAGTGAGAAGAAGATAAAGAGTGTAGAAATATGTCTCTGGAAAAGTAAAAAAAAGGAGAGGTAAATGGAAAGATGTCAGTTGGTTAAAGTATATGTTGTTTATAAGGGAAACGGATGAAGCAGAGAATGTGTGGGACCCAAATGAGCAAGGCCTCACTCCTCATGAAGTCTCACATGCTTCTTTTGCAGATAATCATCAATGATCAAGAGGCATGTCAGTTGTAAATAATGTTAGCTGATGTTAGCTTGTTGCAAACATGAACACGTTTTGTGCTGCACCCCAGCTTGTTAAGTGAGTGACCAAACAAGGCTAGATAGCTTATTAGCTTCTCAGCTGCAGCACATTAATGCAGCCTGTCAATGTAGGGAAGACTGGGCATGGTTGTAACATTTTTCCTCAGCACTTATAACTTGCAAAATGTTTGTGTTAGATCTCTCAAATTTTGACATAAAGTACCAATATTTGTCTACAACACAAATCCTCTTTCCAACTTCTCCAACTATATCACAGAATTGATTAATTGATGTTCATGTTAAGTTGTAACAATAAGAGTGAAGAATTAAACATGATTACAGCAAATACTCAATAACCAATTCTAACTAAGGTCTAACTCGCTACCTGCAACTGTCAGATGCTTAGTACCTCATGTGGTGTGAGTCCAATATAAGTGCTCAGTCAAGGCATCCTCTAGACTTTTGACAGCTGTCGCGATCTTTGTTCTCTGAGGTTTCCTAATTTCTTGCAGTGTCTGCTCAATGTCACATGGCAGATAAGAGTGTTCTTTAGGGACAGACCTTACTGTCTTTCCCTGCCTCATCTCTTCTGATGCAGATTTAGTACATGTGCAAGCACACCCCTCCGTTTTTCACACCAACTGTCTTGGCATTCTGAAAAAAGTGGGTTTAGTTGTCATTGGGGTTTGTTGTAACATAAAATAAAAAAATAAAAAGTTTTACAACCATCCCCACCCCTGTCAGCCATTGTATAGTCTATATATCCACGACGTTCCACCTCTGGGATTGCTCCGTTGCCGCTGAATATTCCGCCGGACGTCACCGTTTTCGGCCTGTTAAAATTTAAAATTAAGCAAAGATGAAATGCCCTTTTTTATACCTAAGAGACTTCTGTCTAATCTAAAACATACGTTATAATTGTAACTTCAACAGTATCAGTACTAATCAAATTATAGAGATGGTCCAAAAAAATACTTTTTATATCCAAAAATCTGTGTTTTGGCTGTAATATTTGTATATTAACTGCCACTAACAAAAGGCTGTCTGCCAATTTCATGTAGGATATTGTCAAGTTAGTTTACTTTGTCTCATGTGACCTATGGTGTAGTCTATATCCTTGATGTTCCACTTCCAGGATTGCCCTGTTGCCGTAGGAAGATACGTATATCCGCTGCCTAGGCTTCCTTTTTGTTGGCATTTTAAACTCTGGTTGATTTATGAGGACTTTTCTCAGATCTCTACAGGGTACATCTGTCCAATCTGAGTTTTCTGTTGTGCAGCTAAAACAACTTTAAACGTACACGTTCCACCAAAACAAGTTCCTTCCGAGCCTATTTTGCAGCGGCACAGCGGCTTTTCTTCTGCTTAGCACCGCCCAAGACGATTGTGATTGGTTTAAAGAAATGCCATTAAACCAGAGCACGTTTTCCTCCCATCCCCGAATGCTATGTGGAGTAGCCAGACTCTCCTCTAGCGTGCTTTGGAGGAGGGTCTGGCTTATGGTGACACTGGCACTCTGCTAGCTGCTGTCAATCAAACACCGACACCGCCCCTCCACAACTTGCCTTTATTATCACACAATAATATTACAATAATCATACATCATGTGCAATATTTTTCCTGTCCTGTCCTTAGTGTTTTATGTCTTAAATTATTCTTGTTTTCAGCTATGTATTGTCTATCTTGTTTTTATCTCTAATGCACCTTCAGTTCATTAGCATTCACTTTTCATTGTACAGTATGGGTCTCTGTGCAATGACAATGAAGGTTTATCTTTTCTTATCTTAAAAAATAACTATTAACAATACATTTAAAACCACACTGACATTATTTTGTACAACAAAAAGTGACGAGTAAATGTGAAGACTTTAAAATGTAACTCGAGGCATCATCTGGCTCTAGATTAAAGTCAACATAGGCTTACACTTCATCCTGAGGGAGACAATGTAAATGTGTGTATCAAATTTCATGGCAATCCATCCAACAGTTGTTGAAACATTACCCTAAACCTAGCATAGCTATAAAAAAAATAATAGCCATATGCCATAAATTATTTATTATAATTATTAATTGTTCACTTCAGTATAGTAAGGAAATATATGTATAGAAATACTTCAACAGCATGTTTTAAAACCATTGTTTTTGGGTGTGTGGCTGTGATTACCTCAGCCTGCTTTCCCTCAAAGCAGGAAGAGGAAAAGCCCTCAGAGTAGCATGACTAACACGGCTAACAAAACAGAACAGATTTATTCGGTTAATCTCCCTTAGTTGTACACAACTAACCACATGTAAACTAAAACATGATTACAGCTTGTGGTGCCTCAGAACCACCCCCCCCCAAAAAAAAAAAAAAAAAAATCACATCTATGTTCCTGCTTTCCTTGCATTCAACCACAGATTTCTCCACCAACATTTAATATTGATAGACTTGAATGTAATGTTGTAATCTGATTTGAGTAAGATACATTGCCATACAACAATTCACAGCTGTGTGTGACATAACTATCTCATTACCTCACACATACAATATTGCACTATTATGCTACTTGCACACTGGTTACCTCATATTTAATATAATACATATTTTATTTTGTTAGATATACTATGTATGTAGGTTGTACATTTTATTCTATACTTGTATATACATGTACATTCTTTTTCATCCCTTTTTTTTTTAGTTCTGGCATTTTTTTTATCTTTGCTATCTTATTTTATCTTATTTTTTAATCTTATTTATTATTTCTAGTATATTTCTTGTTTTTTCTGTATGTGTATGAGTGAGTATGTGTGTATGTCCTTGCTGCTTGTAACTGAGTAATTTCCCAATTTGGGATAAATAAAGTCATCTATCTATCTGTCTGTCTATCTATCTATCTATCTATCTATCTATCTATCTATCTATCTATCTATCTATAGTCATACACACACACACACACACACACACACACACACACACACACATTGTAGTGCTCCCTTGCAGTGAGCATCTCTTTGAATCAGTTGTGATGATGCAAAATGACATAAACAAAAGAAAGTACTACTACTTTTCAGGGTTTAAGAGATGGAAAACGGGACATATGATGACGTGGAGGCGCTGTGGGAGAAGGTGGAGTGCAAACGTTACGAACTGTGTCGCACCATCTCCCCGGCAAAGCTCACCCCCTACCTCCGCCAGTGCAAAGTCCTGGATGAACAGGACGAGGATGAGATCCTCAACTCCATGCTGCTGGTCTCCAAAGCAAACCGCACAAGTAGGTAGAGGGATGTGTGTGCATACAGTGTGTATCAGTCATGTTGTCCTCACGCAATAGTTTTCTCACCCTCTTAACCTGAGTTTGTGTGCAGTGAGAGAAAGTGCATTTATGTTTCTGTGTATTGAACTTAAAGTATGTCAATCAATCTGTCAGGCCGTCTACTTGACATCCTGCACACTAAAGGAGAGCGGGGGTATGTGGCGTTTTTGGAAAGTCTGGAATTTTACTACCCTGAACTGTACAAGCTGGTCACAGGGAAGGAGCCCACGAGACGCTTCTCCACCATCGTAGGTGAGACACACACCTTTGGATGCAGACACACGACGCACACCTATGCATGGACACACAGCTTTTACTTACCGCACAGATAATTAATATTACAGTTTGACTATTATGGGTTTTAATGGACAATAAACTGTATTTCTGAACTGACTGTATCAAACTAAGTGAAAAAAAGATCTGATCATTATAGGCAACCTTGAAAATGTGATTGCTTTTTAAAACTAGAAGACCTCGCAATGTTATCGGAAATGACGAATAATTGGTGCATCGTCCCTGTGTGATTCGGATCCGCTCCAAATGTTGACGTATATAGTTAACTACCGTTTTTTCTGTAATCCTGCTGACAAAGAAACAAACCGAAAACAGGACCTCCGTGGCGGAGGGAAAAGTAACAGTTAGAGAAGAAGAAGTACGTGAAAAATAAACACATTTAACTGCCAGATGTAGAGCTGGTTTTGTAGCTCTGTTCTGGGAGGAACTTTCATCAGTTACACAAACAGCCAAACCCCCTGTTCCTAACACTTCTCATAGATCTCGATCGGCTGGTGCAGTCCTGTGTTATGTAGAGTAGATGATGTATCATATGAGATATCATACTCTGTGATGTGTCTTTTTTTACCCTCCTCTCCTCTCCACCTGTTTGCTCACGGCAGTGGAGGAGGGTCACGAGGGTCTGACCCAGTTCCTGATGAACGAAGTGATGAAGCTGCAGCAGCAGTCCAAAGTCAAGACCCTGCAGCATGTGGAGCTCAGCAGGAAGAACTGCACCCTGGAGGATGAGCAGAAGAAGCTACGGCTGGCCAATCAGGAGCTTCAGGCCTTCCAACAGAGTAAAAATACACATTATTATTTTAGGCAAGGCAAGGCTAGTTTATTTGTAAGATAAGATAAGATAAGATAACACTTTATTGTCACGGAAATTTGTCTATAGCACAATTCATACACAAGGCAACCCAAAGTGCTTTACAAAGGCATAGAAACACATTATCAACATTAAAGGTGCATTCAAGAAACAAAGCACAATTACAACAAGTATAGTTACATTTTGGAAACATTATAATAAAATAAAATAGACATTAAAATCATTTAATTAAGCCAGTACATTTAAGGTCAAGAATAAAAAGTTAAGACAAACCCTTTTGAGCAGACATTTTAGATATGTTGTGTTTATGACATGCAAGCTCCCCTCTATCTGTGTTTCTTCACTGCATTCTTTCCATATATGACTTAAAATCAATGGCAAAATCATTAATGATAGATGCTTAGTGTCTCAAATGGTTGAGCATTAAATCCAAGGGGGTAAGCGAGCATCCGGAAAGTGTACCTCGTATGGGGAGATTCTGAGGCTAACAAGCCATCACCTTCCGTTAGCATTCCATTGACTCCCATTCATTTTGGCGTCACTTTGACATTGAATAACTTTACATTTGAAGCATTTTAAGACTCTATTTGCCCATATTTTTATTTCTGAAGAAACACGACAATGTATAAAAGGCTTCATTACCTTGTATCTCATGTTATGGCCCCGTAGCAGACGTTTTTGTAAAAATAGGCTAATGATTGTGTCATAACCACGCGACAGTAGAGAAATTACCGTATAGTACAGGAGAAGCTCGCAGGCAATCGGGGGGAGAGTCCATGAAAGCATCGGAACAAAATGTCTCAGCAACGTTTTGCTCCTACTCACGCTCTCCGTCTCTGCAAGATTCAGAATGATTGAGCTTTCTCTTGGCACAGCTACCAGAAGACTTCCAACTTTCAGACAGGTTGCTCACGTCACATCTACGTCGTCAAGCTCAGTTTGAGGCTGCGCAGTAACGTTCAGCCATCACTGGGAAAGTGCTTCTAATTGACTTCACTGGTCTCCATCGAAGTCTATGGCGTCGCTGTGTCCATTTCTTTTACTGTCTATGATTAAATCCAAACCAAAAACATACCACCATTTACAGAAACTGCTACCTCACCACACATGCTTGGTTTATGGGTTTGCCCTGCTAGGGGAACCACAGTTGTTTTTATTAAGGCAATCACAATGTCTACCAAAGCCTATTAATGAAACTAGGACACTGTGGTATATGTTATCATGTCCTGTGTAGGCTAGTTGAAACCTGCAGCTGGTACAACAAGTACATTCACGTTTAAACAAATTCAAAAAAAAAAAAATGGAAGAATTAAATTTCAGGCCATGTTTCTCTGACAGCCTGTTGGTGAACATCTAAATGAGGAGGACACAGTTATCATGGCAACTTTATTGCAAATTTCCTGGTCAGGGTAAATTAGCAAAATCTCACTATCCTTAAACCACATCTGTCCCTCCTAAAACTTAATATGTCTAAATATATAAATATATGTAACTGAGGGTTTTATATGTTGCATAACTCATTAGAACTATAAAATAGAAACACGGGATTCTACTTCTGAACCGAGAAGGCACTGCACATCTTCTCTTGATTATCGAACACTCAGTTAAAGGCAACATTTGAACATTTTCTTTTAGTATTTTACAAGATTGGTTCATTTATATTTTAAACAGTTTATTCAGATGATTTGTTATTTTAAAAAAAAAATAACATTGAACTCTTTGGGGTTCCATGTAAATGCATTTTCTATATTTATGTTTAAGCATAACCTTTTCATAAATTTTGCAATAATTGCTTAAACTCATAGATGGTTACCACCTAAAAGTCCGGACAACCCAGTCATGTACTACTGTATAAACGACTACGCTTTGTTCTCCAGGGAACAATAAGTTGAGAGAGGAAAGAAACACCTACAGCGACGAGCTGCTGAGGGTGAAGGATGAAAACTACAAACTGGCCATGAGGTACGCCACGCTGAGCGAGGAGAAGAACATGGCTGTGATGAGGAGCCGAGACCTGCAGCTAGAGGTACTGATGGACACGTGAATGCATGAGAATACTGCCATTACATTGTGTAAAGAAATGATAATTTATGATAACCATTAACAATGAGCTTGGAGGAAATGTGAGGATATGAGGACATTAATAAGTGGGGGGGGACCAAGTATCGTTTTGGGGGAAATTTTGGATTGGAACAAAACAATGTAATTATGCTTAATAAAACATCACATTCATTATTAATTTCACTTGTTTTAATTTCAAACAAATTATGTATCTGAATACAATACACATTTTCTACAGGCTCAGTCCTAGCCTGACAAGCCAGACCCACATCAAGATGTTTAGTCTGGGAACTCACCATTGACAGTTGTCTTTCAAATTCCCTCTGCACGCAATAGGATAGCACTACAACCAACCATAGCAACGCTAGTTGATAGATTAAACTTTTGCCGTATCCGGTCGGCAAAACTCCGAACACAAGTGCCATTCTTTGTTTTTTTCTCAAAGAAAAGCTTAACTCTTCGAACCAATTCGAAAGACCGCTCGCCAGCAGCAGCAGCCATCTTCTTTGTTTTCAAGTAGCAGGGAATTCATGCGGAACCGTCGCAACTCTGCCGCCAGTATGTTAAGCCCGCCCACCGACTTTATACACAATGTAATTGGCCTGTCTAGAGTTTGGTTTTTCCAGCTCACAAGCCAATGGAGAGTTAACCAGCACTGAAATTGTGACAAATTACATTTGCTGTTGCTAGGGTGCGTCTAGATTTCTAGGCTAGCTCAGTCCGCCACTTTAAAAAAAACAATTTCAGTGCTGGTTCCATGGTATCAGAATTTTGGATAGTTGTCATGTGAACATTATTTGGTCATGTGACAAGGGCTGGGAAAATTGGCAGAACAGGCAGCCAAGTGACAGTACTCTGATCCAATGGAAATCACAATTGTCAGATTGACAGCACTCTAGCCCAATGGATTGGGGGACACCAGCGGGGGCAATCATATTTCAGGGGGGGCTGGTGCCACCCCGTACCCCCATTCTAGCCCCGCCCCTGCTATTCATCCTGTGTCCTCACTGTCTGTATAGGTTGATCAGCTGAAGCACAGGCTGAACAAGGTGGAGGAAGAGTGTAAGATGGAGAGGAGGCAGAGTCTCAAGCTGAAGAACGACATTGAGAACCGGCCGAAGAGAGAGCAGATCTTTGAGCTTGAAAGAGAGAACGAAATGCTCAAGATCAAACTACAGGAGCTACAGTCCATCATACAGGTAAGGCCTGTCCCAAACGCACAGTCATGCACCAGTTATACATTCATACCCAACAATGTGTGTATTTCTTATTACACAGCCTGGCCCACTACCTGCATCAGACAAGGCCATCGTTGACATTTTGGAGCATGACAGACAGGAAGCACTAGAAGACAGGCAGGATCTGGTCAACCGCCTCTACAACCTCCGCGAAGAAGTCCGACAGGCAGAGGAACTACGAGATAAGGTAACAAACACACAAGCTAGGAAGTGCAATTTTGAGATACTTGCACTTTACTTAAGTATTTTCATTTAAGGCTACTTATAGTTTTTTCCGATCGCTGTGACAATTTTTTCAATACTATTAACAACTTTCCTAAACTCTTAACGCACCAACACACCTACAACACACAACTGACAAAACAGTTAATTTCATGCTCAAAATGACACATTGAAAACTAAACTCTAACACTAATTTTCAAAATACAATAATTCACTAACACACTATGTCCACCAAAACAATGCAAACATGTCTCAAAATCAAATAATTCTTCCAAAACACTAACACATGTTCTCTTCCAACAGGAACATTTAGTCAATCATAGCACAATGTCATACAAACACTAACATCAGATGGAATTACAGAAACTGCATTATTTTATATGTGTCAGGTCTGCCCTTATACAATAGACAATAGTATATTGTATTGATCATAGATTGTGTTTTACACTGCAGTTTCTCTTGAAGCCTCTCTACATATTTGTTTTGTTGGGTTTAGTAAATGCATGCATGTTGTTTCTGTGTGAAAGCATTTGCAAATTGGTCAGTAAAGATCCATTGTTTTGGTCTTGGTTGAGCTTGTGTGTAAAAGAAGTTCAAGCATTTTAAATTTGTGTTAACTGTATGCATTTTGTGTCAAAGCAACAAGAAATGTGTTAAATGTATAGCCTACACAGACGGATGTTGTGCGTTTAGGAAAGTTGTTAAAAGTATTGAAAAAAATGTCATAGCGATCGGAAAAAAACTGTAATACTTCTACTTCACTACATTTCAAAGGCAAATATTGTAGTTGTTACGCCACTAAATTGATCTGATATGTCTAGTTACATGTTATCTTTCAGATTAAGATTTGACATAGAAAACATATGATAAGCTCATTAAATAAATGACATTGTTAAAAATGAAATTTGTAAATGTACAGGTAAAAAAACAATGTCTGGTTGGAGCCCATAGTCACGGATGCCTCTGAGCTGTTGGCAGTTCCACTAAAGACCGACTTCCCCTCTCAACTTCTCAGATTTTTAAAAAACTGCACCTATCCAACATGTCATTGATACAGACAAGTAAAAAAAAAAAGAATACAAACCCCACTTAGCATCTCACAACTTCCCACTTTTATCTGGTCAACATTTGGAGAAGTTGACCCTTATGGGAACCAGTAGACTACCTAACTATAAAAGTAGTTAAAACTAGCTTCACCTCGACCAGCTACAACAACAGAATGCTGTTTACACATTAATAATCTAATAATGTCAAGTGTTTCCATATAGGTTCTACTTGGGCGCCCCGCCCGTGATATTTTTTCCCTACTATGGCCACGCCAAGACCTGCCCTTCAATAGCATTCACACACTACTACTGGCCAGGTGTCCATACTTACGCAAGGTAACGTAACCCGATTTGTTCAGGTCCTATCCCCTGACCAGTCGGCTATCCTAAACTTAACCACTCAAGGTCAATGCCTATCCCCAACCAATCGAGTTGCTATTGAAGGGCGGATCTTGGCGTGGCCATAGTAGGAAAAAAATGTGTTGCGACCCGCCTACGTAGATAAAATCCGAATAATCTTTTTACATTTGTATTTTTTACAGTCACTGACACAGGCCAGCTGTCTCCAGCCCCTCCCCCTCGTGAGGTCGTGCATGACCTCCACGTTGCACTTCAGGCTCAGAGGCTATAGTCAGTAGTAACGTGCTGCTGGTGGTCTTGCCGTGGGAATAACTGTAGGCCTACTAATAAAACCGTAGAAACACCACGGCCACACCGCTGTGAAAGCTCCCCGAACTTCATTTATCAGAGTCTGGTTTATACCCCTCTCTCCTCCGCTCCATATCTTTATAACGGAGCTAACTGGAGCTGAATGGAGAGCTACCGCTAATCAGAGCTAATCGTTGCTAACTGAGCCTTCAGTTCTCCGTGCTTGTATCCATTAACTGTATTTATGGACTTGAGTCCGAATAAAACCCTTCATTTTATTAAATTGACTGTAAAAGTTTTAAACTCAGAGTTGTTTGAATGACAGAAATCTGCTCAGATGAGATCTTATAGTTTTTTCCGATCGCTATGACACTTTTTTCAATACTTTTAACAACTTTCCTAAACTCTTAACGCACCAACACACCTACAACACACAATTGACAAAACAGTTCATTTCATGCTCAAAATCACACATTGAAAACTAAACTCTAACACTAATTTTCAAAATACAATAATTCACTAACACAATACACTATGTCCACCAAAACAATAAATTCTTCCATAATTCTTCCAAAACACTAACACATGTTCTCTTCCAACAGGAACATTTAGTCAATCATAGCACAATGTCATACAAACACTAACATCAGATGGAATTACAGAAACTGCATTATTTTATATGTGTCAGGTCTGCCCTTATACAATAGACAATAGTATATTGTATTGATCATAGATTGTGTTTTACACTGCAGTTTCTCTTGAAGCCTCTCTACATTTTTGTTTTGACAGTTGAATGACCCATCTCAGAGTAGCTTTATATAGTGTACGGTTTACTGTATGAAAAAAAGAAGACAGAGACAGAATTGTCCTGGTACTCGTCTTCCTCTCACTCGTGCAGCAATTTTTCTTACTTTCTTTGTGTTCATCTTTATTGTTCCTTTTCCACACAAAATCAGCCCAAATAAGTCCTCTTTTACTGTATGTACTACAGTAACATATGGTCATGCGATTGAAAGAACGTCAACACCTGAGTGTGTTTCCTAGATGGGAATCAGCTGTGATCGATGTGTTTCTCAGTAGCAATGGAATAAAATGGAGGGGGTATATTTGTGTTTATTTGTGAACAGCTGTTCACTTTGACCATTAGGTTTAGAACATGATGTTATCTGTTCTGACATACAGTGTGAAAGCATTTGCAAATTGGTCAGTAAAGATCTATTGTTTTGGTCTTGGTTGAGTTTGTGTGTAAAAGAAGTTCAAGCATTTCAAATTTGTGTTAACTGTATGCATTTTGTGTCAAAGCAACAAGAAATGTGTTAAATGTATAGCCTACACAGACGGATGTTGTGCTAACTGTGTTAAGAGTTTAGGAAAGTTGTTAAAAGTATTGAAAAAATGGTCATAGCGATCGGAAAAAACTGTAATGAGTGCAACAGGACATGTATAGTAGGCCTACAGAACAGCATGTTTAGAATCCCCAAAACACAGATTAAAACGCTTCAAAAAACGAACAATGATCTAACAAACAAAAAGAACAAGAATTTATTTTAGATAGCCCTAGCCTTATATGATTCAACAGGAGTTAGGAGGGAACAGTGTTGAGATTTATAATAACGTAACTTTCTGTATGGATCATAGTATTACAGGTATTTTATCTGCTGAACCATTAACATTTGGCAATAAAACAGATTTAATTGACAAAGCAGCATTTTAGCAGAATATTGAAAGCAGCAGAAAGGCAGAACGGAGTACATTTGAATATCTGTTTATCAAAAGTAATATCATTATCGCGATATTCAACAACTTTAGGGCATATCGCACATTTTCCTCATATCGTGCAGCCCTTATAACTACCCTGAAATTGTGTCAGATGCAGCATAGTGTCGCAATATTATCATCTGTATCTATATCCTCTTTTAGTTTAATTTGTTTAATATGTAAATGGTTATTCCTCTCTAAATGATCTGATAATGTTATGTAGTCATTGTTTTTACCTTTGTTTGACTAGTTTATTACTGAACCCAGCAATCACGTGCCACGCCGTTACATCCTGCGTCACCCACTACCACAAGTACATTCTCAACCTGTGGGAAACACAACTGGTCATATATAATCACACATTACATAGGGGCCATTTTACTGCAGAACAATTTTTTTTACACGTTTAACATTGAAGGTAATGTATGTGGAAGTTAGATCTGTGGTCTTGGTTCAACTTCGAAGAGCCGCTGGTGTGTGTGTGTGTGTGTGTGTGTGTGTGTGTGTGTGTGTGTGTGTGTGTGTGTGTGTACGAGAGAGAGAGAGAGAGAGAGAGAGCGAGACAGAGAGAGAGACTGAGAGTAGTACACGATATGTCATCCTGATTGAAAATTTCTTGATATCACCTTGCGTGTGTGCCGCGCTTGTGCGTAACATTTACTGTTTTGACGTATTAGCCTAAACAATAAATTAGGTAATCTGGCTTTCATAACTCAGTGCCTAGCCTCTTACTGACATCACCGCACATCACTGGTGGCGATTAGGTTTGCAGCAAGCATAAACACATACAGTTTGGAACTGTGTGAATGTGAAGCACAGTGAGGCTGGAAACAGACAAAGGTTAGCAAAAACAGATTCTAGAAACACAAACCCATGACCAGAGAGCTTAATGCCCATGAGACCATATGTGAAACACACCCTGTGCAAAAACCCCATCTAAGGCCTCTTTCCCTGTAACCTGTATCTAACCCTCTGTGTTTCTCTTCCTGTATTTGCCCTTGTCTAATAAACTATAATTAACCCCACTTCTGGTGTTTGTGTGTGTGTGTGTGTGTGTGTGTGTGTGTGTGTGTGTGTGTGTGTGTAGTACCTGGAGGAGAAGGAGGATCTGGAGCTGAAGTCCTCCACACTGCAGAAGGACTGTGAGATGTATAAGAAACGCATGGACACCATTACTGTACAGCTAGAGGAGGTGGAGAAGGAGAGGGACCAGGTGAAAGCACACACACACACACACACACACACACACACACACACACACACACACACACACACACACTTGAAGGAATGAATATGAATGTTGTTGTTGTGTTGCTTACTTCCACTCCCCCCACTGTCACAGGCGTTTCGAGCCAGAGACGAGGCCCAGCACCAATTCTCCCAGAGTCTCATTGACAAAGACAAATATCGCAAGCAGATCAGAGAGCTGGAGGAGAGGAGCGATGAACTCCATATCGAGATGGTACGCAAAGAAGCCAAGCTGGTCACCTTGGAGGCTCGGCTACGACGGCGGTCCAAGGACATTGCTTTGGATCAGGTTAGACACAGTAGAATAAATGAGTGTACAATTTGTGTGATAAATGCTCACATTGCATCTCTGGAACTTGCAGTATTTCCAATTTCTAATTTTGAAAACCTGCCAATAATTCCTGTGCCTCTCGGTTTTTGCAGAGTTTGCCGAGGGACCTGCCTCCGACCATCATCTCTCAAGCGGAGGACTTTAAACCCATCCAGGGCCAATCAGAATGGTCCAGTGATGAGTCACCAGAGGAGAAGTTGTCATCTGAGGAGCCTCGTCTCAAACGCAGACCCAACCTCAAGGCAGTGGTCAGCCACTGTCTACTACTAACACTTAATTCAATTTTCAATTCAATTTTATTTATAGTATCAAATCATAACAATAGTTATCTTAGGACACTTAACAGATAGAGTAGGTCTAGACCACACTCTATAATTTACAAAGACCAAACAATTCCAGTAATTCTTACTTACTTATTTATTTATGAAGCATTATAACAAATGCCAGGGAAGAATTAAATTTAAGACCCAACTTAGAACTAAAAATGTTCTTACTTACCATTATACCACACAATAAACTACTTACTGTCTTACTCTCAAGTTTAAGAGAAACCTCTGAGAGCAACTCTTGAGTGATCATATAATTACTTAATCACATGTATGAGCAGGAACAGCCGATTAAAGTAAAATATTTACCTTACATCTGCCATATTGGTGATTCTTTTGAAAAATCCGTCCATTTTACTTGGTGATGTTTTTCTGCCAAAACATATCAAATTTTCTTTAAAAATAAAATCCTTATTATCTCCAGTAGAAATGACCATGTAAAATAAACAATGTCATATTATTTTGTATTATATATACATGGAGATGAAATAATAGTGAATAACAAATGGATGAAATGGAATTGAAAAGAAAACCTAGCAGTCAAGACATTCAGCTGCTGGTAAACAGAACTATTTGTAACAGTAACTTTTATGCTTTGTATTTTAGAACAGAGTTAAGTCTCCAGTCTGTTTACCCAAAGAAGTCAACCCGGAGGCCACTCAATCTGCAGGTAACACATGATCACATAGTTAATTCATATTCCACCAGTGACATTTCCCTGGTGTAAGTTGATCCACATTTGTCTCCAACTTTCAGCTCTGTCAGTCAACGGAGGAGATTTTCTGGAAATCCAGAGGCGAAACTCGAATGGCAACAGCATCTCCCTCCCTCCCTCCCCGAGCATCCTGATGTCCCCCATATATACACCCTTCTCCCTCTCCTCCTCCTCCTCCTGCCCCAACCCACTAACCTCCAGTATGGTGGAACAGTCCAACAGGCCAAATATGGTGAGATCTACTCTCTTAAACCATTGTCACAGTTCATTGTCTTTTTCACACAATGAAATGATGCAGTATTGTGTTTGGTTAAAAATGAATATCTGATGGGTTTTCTCCGTATAAGCCAAAAAGATTTAATAGAACAGTTCTATTGTCGACCTGACTTGAAGCTTCTGCTTCGTTCACTTAAACATCTAACTAATCATTAACATCTACAGCTGCGTTACCGTAACGACAGTATCCTGTCCACACTGCCTGAGCCACCAGAGAAAGCATCGCTTTACCGCAGAGAGAGGGAGAAGGAACATGACTTCCACCCCCGCAGGTAATTACAGCACCATACCAGAATATACATGTCTGTAAATCTATACTATTGAGATGTAGATGGTTATGTGCCACATGTATTTCGTCCTTTTTTTATGAATCTGGACTGGTTTGAATTCAATTTTCTGTTATGAATGGCTTCAAAATAGTCTGATGCTTGGTCTCTTTCAGCCTCTCGGACTATGATAGTGACAACATGGAAATGGAGTTGGGTAAAGAATACTTTTACACATTTCCCAAAATCGTACAAATAACGTTTCTGAACTGAATGACCGTATTTATCTTCTGTCTACCGTTTTTTAAATAACCTCTCTGTCTGTCTCTGTCTCTCCATCCCTTCCTTAGAGGACGAACCGCACGGCCCACCTTCTATCCACTCATCTTCCTCGTCGCATCAGTCAGAAGGGATGGACAGTTATGACCTGGAGCAGGTCAACAATATCTTCAGGAAACTCTCTCTGGAGCGGTACAGTGCAGATACTCATGCACTCACATGCACAAGAATCATTGCAGGGTCAAACTTACTTATAAACACCTTCTTTTTTATGTGTGTGCAGGCCGTTCCGTCCGTCTCTGTCCTCCTTCTCTAGGATCAGCGCTTCCCTGAAGCCGGTGCAGGAGCTGACGTTACTAGGCGACAACCTGCTGAGGGACATAACTTTGGTAGGTGGCAACGACAGCGGGATTTTCATCTCTTCTGTCCAGTCGGGCTCCATGGCTGAGAAGGCGGGGCTACGAGAGGGCCATCACCTCCTATTGGTATGTAGTTTACTTACTGCGTGGGTTAACTACAGGCTCACACAGGGCTGCAAGATGAGTAAAAGTTCAGTGAAGTAAATTTTTGTCCAATAAAATCACTGGCTGTACAAATTGAAAAGAACCAGTAAGAACCTAGACTAGAATCAGAAAGGGTTTTATTGCCAAGTACGTTTTTTAACACATACAAGGAATTTGTTTTGGTGTTGTTGGTGCACGTCACACATTCTCCAGAAGCTAAAACCCATTTTTACCATCAAAAGCTCTTTATTTTTAGATGCCTGTTTGTTCGTCCAGTTCCCTTTTACACTGAATATTATCTATAATCAATGGACTAATTACAAACCAAAATTTGACATAAAACACCCAAAACATTAATACTTTAATCTGTCATTTATCTGTCTTTGATGTGATTGCCTGGCCAGCTTGAGGGCTGCATACGTGATGAGAACCAAAGCATTTCATTGGATACCAGCACTCAGGAAGAAGCCCATTGGACGCTGCAGCACTGCTCTGGACCAGTCAAGTTGCACTATCGAGCAAACTTTGACTGTAAGTGTTGTTTTTTATTGGACTTGTGTATATGTGTTTGTGTAGTATACATATACTGTGTATGTAAATTCAAATGTGTGTCTGTGTGCGCTCTAGCCTATCGTCGTCTTCAGAGGGACTTGGCGGAAGGCCCGCAGGTTTCTGGCGACTCCTTCTACATACGGGTCAACCTCAACATCTCCGCCCAATCAGACAGCTGCTCTCTGAGTGTGCGCTGTGATGAGGTGGTGCACGTGCTGGACACCAGGCACCAGGGCCACTGTGAGTGGCTATGCGCTCGTGTCGACCCCTACAACGGCTCCGACTTGGCCGAACGTGGCACCATACCCAGCAACTCACGGTATACACAAGTTTTTTAAAGGCTACGTCCACACTACTACGTTTTCATTTTTTAAAGGGGATTTAAAACAAAAAGACATTCAGACATAAGAGTGAAAGTTACATTAAAACCTTTTGCTTTGTATATGAAACCTGCACATGTAAAGCACATTCCACAAAACAGCGTGTGTCAAAGACAAGCCTGAGCATGATGCAAAAGTCATGTAACAGTTGAGCAACTATGCAAAGTTGCTCAATATCCAGTCCAGCCACACACACATGCATGCGCGCATGTGCGCGCATGCACACACACACACACACACACACACACACACACACACACACCCACACACACACACACACACACACACACACACACACACCCACACACACACTTGAGTCCCACAACCTGTTGTTTTCACCAAGAAGCACAGGAAGCAGCTTGATGGAGGACAGCCACTTAAATGACGTATTAACTTTTCTAATTGTATCAAAATCATGAGTAAGAATTGTGTGTGTGTGTGTGTGTGTGTGTGTGTGTGTGTGTGTGTGTGTGTGTGTGTGTGTGTGTAGGGCCCAGCAGCTGCTCCTGGTAAAAATTCAGAAGTTAGTGTGTCGAGGCGGGAGAGATGAGAATGAAAGCCATCGCAGTAGGGTAAGAAACTTTTAGCAAAGTAAAAAAAAAAAATCATATCAATATACATGTACTTGAATGGCAATACTGTAATATAGCCAAACATTCACATTTGATTAAAGCAAAAATGCTTAAGAAACTCCGCTGTGGCATCTAGAGGCACATCCTTCACTGTTCTTTGTCTACTTGTCACAATCCCCTTCACATGTTTTTTCATATTTATAATTTTTTACCAACTCTACTTTTTCACTTTTCACAAATTCTGCATTATTCTAAGTCAGAATTGTGCATTACTTCAGAAAAAACTAATCTTTGTTTGATCTATAAGTTGTGTGTATGTGCCTGTATAGAGCAATTTACAGCCAGAAGAAGCCAGCCAGTCACCTGATCCTAAAGCCAGCCCACGCATGTCTAGAGCCAGCATCTTCCTCACTCAAATACTACAGGTAATGAAGTGCAAACTAAACCTCCTGTTGTTGATCAAGACTTTAGTCTCTTTGGCGCAATGGTGCACCTCTGCCACTGGCTCAGATGTCTTGTGTTGAACGCATGGGAACATCACTGTGACGTAAAGAAACATGTATTTTATAATCAATTACTTACACCCTGTAGCCTCTACTTCCAGATAACACATTTTGTTACCACATCCTTGCAAAATGTGAGTAATTTCACAACTGCAAAACAATATCAAAACATTCATAAAAAAAACCTTATGACTCAGGTATCTTTTTGTATGCTCGGTATAGTTCAAACACATACATCTTTTGCTAAAATATTGTTAAACCATGTCACTCTGCAACTTATTGAGTAGCAGGTATCCTGAGCAGCCCACACTGGCTAACATGATGTAGTATGACCTAGTGGAACTAAGAAGTGAGCAGTCACAGTAATGAGTAATGGAGGAGGTTGTACGTCAAAATGTTTCCCCCAGTTGGAATTATTGATAACATCAGAGTAATCTCACAACATTGTTTTCCTAAAATGGCAGGACAACTGAACAAAGAATTAGCTGAGATGCCTCCGTTAATACTTTTCTGTGTCTGTTTTGAAGTTTGTCAGCAGGGTGGATATCAAGTACAAGCGAATGAACAGCAGTGAGCGTGTGAGGATCATCAATTCAGGCAGTACACTACCCAGACAAGGTTTTGAGGCTCTTAGACCAGAAGGTGAGTACATAGTGATGCAGGGGGATCAAAACCTCACATGACCAACCAGAAGAAACATCTGGAAAAGGCAATTTACGCGGGCACACTGGCAAAAAATTCACACTTGAACCTTTTAAAATAGTTAAAATGTTAAAACTGCCCATGGGTGTATCATTGAGTGTGTCTCTTTGGGTGTGTGTGTGTGTGTGTGTGTGTGTGTGTGTGTGTGTGTGTGTGTGTGTGTGTGTGTGTATGTGCGGTGTCTTGGCTGTAAACAGACACTGTCGACCCAGACAGTGAGCTGAGCAGGAGTTTGAACCTGATTCCCTACAGTCCCGTCACCCCCCAGCGGACCCAGAGGAGAAGACCGGTCCTGTTCTCTCCCAGTGCTCTAGCCAAAACCATTATCCAGAAAATACTCAACATGGGGGGAGCCATGGACTTTAATATCTGCAAACCAGGTCAGTGTGTGATGGGAATAAGCAAGCTCACTGCTAAACATGTCATCTTAATGTCTTCACAAGGGTTTGTTTCCATTTCTTGTGTGCTCACCTATTGTGGATCAAAGATGGGGGAGATAGTGGAAAGTTTAGGGGGAGAAGGAAGCTACTATTGGGATTCAGGTCAGGTATTGTACTGCACTGTGGTGTAAATGTTAAGGCGTGTAACCAGAGAGATGGCGGAGGCAGGATAGCAGATGGCCTAGTTGATATTTAGGATGATGATGCATTATGATGACTACACAGAGGAGTTTAACCATCCTGTTGTACTCAGGTCAAATTTGAAAAAGTTTCTATATCAGAAATTTGGGTTTCTTTGAAAAAAAACTGCCCCAAAATAAAATGGATTGTTCCATACAACTCTCTTCGCAAGTAAAATGAAGGATCAGATCACTACTTTGATTGAATTTTGGGTGTTCTAACTGGATCCTAAGATCCTAACTAAACTTTCACTTTGTGATTATCCACTTAATCGTAATTGTCGAAATAATTCTTAATTTCTGCTTTTTTTTTTTACTGAAAATGTAGGTATAATTTCATATGAATTAGATATATTGACCACAAATTCCAAAGAAAAGTGTAAAACTGGTGGTAATAAGTTGATCCGGTGGTAGTAAAAGAAAAAGTGCAGAGAGAAGCGACAAAACGAATAAAGCATTAAAAAAAATCAAAAAAAGCTTCTAAAAAAGGGTTGATTTTCACAACAAGTCCCAGGACAGTGGGGTCAGACAAGTTGCCAGTTCACAGAGTCGAACATCTGGCAAACCAAGAGACTGTGTCATGTTACGTGGAGATTCCCCAGGGCAAAAACCTCAAAAGTTTCTGTTCCTTCTGTGTTTCTGTGGTGATCATTAACAAATGAAACTGTTTCACAACATTGTTTTAGAATGTCCTTTCTTTCTATACTGTTGTATTTTACTCTGCTGTATTCTATTGTTTAGACACCCTGTCCAAAGACGAGTTTCATCTGAAACAGAATGTGGAGCCCTTCATTCACTACAAAGAGAAACACGCCACATTTGAATGCATCACCCGAGAAAACATAGAGGCTGTTGCTTCTAAGGTAGGCTATTAATGACAAGAGTTTTTGTGTGTATGTGTGTGTACGCACCTGCATTTATGTACGTATGTGTTCTTTTTAGAAAATGCCCCTCATAATGAAAATGCACGGAATAGTTTGGGGGTGGCAGTAGCTCAGTCAGTAGGGAGTTGGGGTTGGGAACCGGAGGGTTGCTGGTTCAGGTAACAGGAGAGGTGCCAGTTCACCTCCTGGGCAATGCCAAGGTGCTCTTTAGCAAGGCACCGAACCCCAACTTGGCACCATACCCAACCCTCACTCTGACATCTCTCCATTAGTGCATGTATAGGTACTGAGCATGTGTGTGTAATTCAGGCCTGTGTGTAATGTGTGTAATAATAACAGAGTGAAAACATTCCTTGCGGGATTAATAAAGTATACATTATTATCAATATTATGAAAAACTACTCTTACATTTGTACAGTAAATATGTAGCAGGAGCCAGCAGCCAGGGGGAAACAGCTGGCCTGGTTCTGACCACGGATTTTAAGAAGTCAGCTCTAGAGGTGCTGGTAGGCGGAATTTGTTAAAAGTGGACAGAGCCAGGCTAGCTGTTTCCCCCTGGCTGCTGGCTTTTGCTTTTGGCTTAAGAGTGTTAACACAAATCTACACTTTTAACTCTCTGTAAGAAAACCGTGATGTATTTCCGATAATGTTGAACTATCCCTTTTTATAGTATGTGTATGTTACCCTATTCACATTTTTATTTTTGATGTTATTGAATTCATAGATTCATGCATGAATTCAAGTATTATTTTCCTTATTTGGCCATCAGAGGGAAAAATAAAGTTGTGATTTTCTGACTTAATTTTGTTTCTTTTATCCGTATTATGTGAAAAATACCAGTAAATGTTAGATTTTTTATTGTGTTACTGTATGTGAGGCCTTGTGTGCGTATCTCTGCGTTCAATCATGTATACACGTGTCCGCATTACACAGTATATTCTGCGTTTATTCGTAAAAGCTAATTTTTTTTCCACCCGTCACCAGGGCAAACACTGCCTGCTGGAGGCTGAGCTGAGCTGCGTCAAAGACCTTCTGCGGAGAGAAATCTACCCAATCATTATCTACGTCAAGATCTGTGAGAAGAATGTCAAGAAGCTACGGTAAGGCCTGACAAACCTCACTTATTTGCAGACATTTACCCAGTGCCTGTTACCCACAGCTGCATACCACAACCCTTTTTCCAAACGCAAAGACGTCAATCCATGCATGACACTCTGACTCCAAGCAAGAGGTGAGACTGAACCAGTTAAAGGACAAGTCTGCTGAATCTCTTATACTACGCATATGTGTGGTTTAATGCACAATCAAATTCAGCAGCCTGCAAACAATAGTTGTGAACTTGAAACAGTGATAGGAGTTGCTGAACAAGAGCTTTTTCTCACAAAGGTGAGAATTAGGCACCTTACTCAAAATACAATATGGCTATTCCATCTGTGTGTTGATGATGTCAGTGGAGAAACAACAAAACCTGATGCATGACGTATATATTTTGGTGGGTTGTGCCTGTAAATAGACACAAAGTAAGTTGACCCATTATTGTCAGCCTTTCTCAGAATTAGAACAAAGTGCACAAACCACTATTGCAAAGTGTCTACAGGATTTTATCAGAAGTAATGGGTTCCAAACATGACCACACTCACCACCGCAGCGCTGCTTCCTTCCTGTTTCCTGTCTACACAGGAAGTTGCCTCTGCGCGTGGAGTCAGAGGAAGAGTTTGTGAAGTTGTGTCGGGCAAAATTGAAGGAGCTGGAGGGCATTCCCTGCCTCTACGCCAGCCTGGAGCCCGAGGCCTGGGCCGGGACAGACGATCTCATCAAGGTCATCAAAGACCGAATACTGGAAGAGCAGAAGAAGACGGTCTGGGTGGAGCAAGACCTCCTGTAGACGATAGTCTGTACATCAACATATAAATGTGTAGCTGAGCACCATAAAGCACCTGTATATCGTGCTTTTACGCATACATATTTATCAAAAACGGACATGTGGACACTCACACTGCTGTATACTTAAATAAATACATTATATATTTTGTAAATGTTTGCCTTTACTTTGATTTAGAGAAATAAACAGATGGAAAACATCAAAAAGAGTTGGTTTTTTTCTATTTTAAAGGGAAAGTGTACAAAGTGCACTTCTGTGAGTGTACTTTCAGTTTCAGTCTGATCCGACTTAACTTTAATTATACTGTCCTCTAGTGGCTAATGTCGGGCGTTCGCACAAGTCAAATTAAATCACGTCAACCTTTTATGTATTTACATAGGAATTTTTTTGTGCAAATTTGTTATGCAGTGCTTCTCCTAAAATGTTACAGAAATAGAAATGTTACATAAGCATTGCTCTTTGCATAGAATAAATAGCTCCTTGTGGCTCATTGTCACCAGTTGAATGTATGTGAGTTGTAAGCAGTTTGGTCAAAAAGTGATTTTCTCTTCTCAGATTTCAGACTATGCTGCATTTCACAAGAAAGAGTTCAAGATTGGATGAATAAACATTGTTTTGTGTTCCAGAAATCATGTTCTTTATACGTTAACTTAACACTTACTTAGGTATTAGCTATTGGTGTTAGTGTGTTTTAAGAGGCCTGTTAATGAATTATGGAAGAGGCAGCAGGTTCCAATTATGTGATTTGAGTTTTTGGTGGCGCTGCTCTTTTATTTTTATTACATCGTGATTTGTGCATTGGAGCCCTTGTCTGCTCTTTTCTCCTTGCACTGATGTTGCTGATTGCCAATAACGTATTTCATGTTTGGGTTCATTAGGCAGTATTATCTATAACTCACTAAATCTGCATGGCTTCTGGTCACTTTGTTGATTTCTACAGCTTATAAATCTGTGTTTAGGCCACCAGATGGTCAAATTTGATAAAAATGGGCAAGCCAGAGGGGGATTTAGAATAACCTGTTTCATAAGGGTGCTAGATAATCTCTTCATCTGCCAGGAAGACATGTATAAAGCAACATGCAGTATTCCCCAAAATGCTCAAATCAGCCTCATACTGTGTTTAAGAAACCTAAAACACTATCAGCCTTAATTTAGTCAATACTCCTGCATTTTTGCTTCATGTAGTGAAATACAACAAAGGGTAATATTTAAACTACATTGACTAAAATGTAGTATCACCAAAAAGTTATAAAATACATGAAAGTAATAAACATGATACAATGTAATATGATTATCGTCTCTGTCATTGCATGGAAATGATTTTAGAAATAATCTTGATTGTACCGTATTTTCTTGAGAATTTTTTTTGTGCTCTTGTGTGTTCATGCTCAGTGTGTGTGTGTGTGTGTGTGTGTGTGTGTGTGTGTGTGTGTGTGTGTGTGTGTGTGTGTGTGTGTGTGTTTGTTGTGTGTGTTCAAAGTAGAATGGCTGCCAGGGTACAAAGTTATATTAAGCAAATTCATGAGAACATTAAGCAAATTTATGAGAACACAGCGCTGCGAGTAAACTCAGGAGTGGGGGTGAAATATGTGATGCTGATTGAAAGCAGATGATGATAATGGTGTGTGTGTGTGTGTGTGTGTGTGTGTGTGTGTGTGTGTGTGTGTGTGTGTGTGTGTGTGTATGTTGCAAAGTGAATCAGCCGCTCAGTAGGGGCTCCTGGCTATGTTTGATGTCACAGGATGAAAAGAGTTCACAAATAACACGATTTTAACCGCATCAGCCTGATGCAACAGAAATAGACACAGATCCCCACAGCAACATTTCCTTATTATCATTCTTTTGGTCTGATTTTTTGAGTGAAGATCACATTTGTTTTTGCAGGTACAGCAGATTATATTCAGCACGCAGCTTCTGTGGGAGGGAGCAGAGAGGGTGGGAGGGAGGAGGGGGAGACTGTCTACATAAATCATCCCTGAGTAGAGACATGTTATGCTGGAGCTGACCCAGAAAAGTGAATTTTTCCCCTCATGAGCTCACTCTGCAGAAACCTCAACTACAAACTCTCGCGGTGCTTTACGTGCTCCCGCTCCATCTACAAGAAAAAAGGGGACTCGCATCACAGGCAGGCTGACGCGGCGCTGGGAGCTCGCGGGCACAAAAAGAGGTGAGAAGGTGTTTTTTTCTACTCGTCTTTCTTATTGTTAACAAGGATTCTGTAAAGTAACGTAACATTTCACCTCTCAGTAGCAACAACGTGTTTTTTGCATGTACCTTTGTTCCAATGCTGTGCACTACTTTGACACCGCTGTATATTACAGTCTATGCGCTGTAGGCACACTGACAGCGTATATTGATAAAACCACAGGCTGTACGGAAGGAAGCTCGTTGTTTTCTTTTGCTACTCTTCATGGTCTCCACGTAAATTTCACTTAAAGACTACACGCGACGCTTTAATGAACCACATGCCGAAAGCTTCCCGGTGTGAGGAACAGCCCGTTCCCGCGGCGCTGCTCTCCCGTCAAAGGCTACATTGTGTCCGGGTCTGGCATCCGCTGGCGGCTGCTGCGGCCAGGACGGTGTGATTTATCTATCCTCGGGTGAGCACAGGCTGCTCGGTTGCTTTTTTGGGCTTTATCTGTTGGTTTGTATGGACACATGCGTTGACGTTGTGGCGAACATAACAAACGTGGACGAGTAGTGAGGCAACCACTAATAGCCTATGTGACAATTAATAGCCAGATGTAGCGTGAGACTTGTTGGCGTGATGCGAGTGTGCATCCAAAAATATTCATGTCAACACAAAAAGGCGCGTGTAAAGAGGTTATTTCTCCTCTATATCCCCAGATATTGATTTAATGCTTCAGCCTAGCGTCCACAGCTACAGTAGACAGTGACAACAAAACCACACTGTCAAAAAAACTCCATCACAATTGCTCTTAAGTAAAAGTATAAATAGCATAATAAAAGTAAAAGCATTTTACTGGTCGTTGGATACTTAATAACAATACATCACACTTCTTATAGTCCTAATGTCTTGTACATACAATCTTAATTCGTAAATTAAGTAGTCACTATAGCTGTCAGATATATATAGCCTAGTGGAGTTAAAAAAAAAGATCTATTTTAGTGCTGAAACGAATCGATTAGTCAAAAATTAATTGGTAAGTATCTTCATGATATATTAATTGTTTAAGTCACTTTTCATTGTGAGTATTTTCTGCTTTTCGCAGTTTTATGTAATCTTAATATCTTTGGGGTTTTGGACTGTTGGTTGGACAAAAGAACACATCTGAAGATGTCACCTTGCAACAGGCATTTGTCTGGCTATGTGTTATAATCAGTGTATAATCAGAACAATCTTTAGTTGCAGCTCAGCAATTTTTCCTCTGAATTGTAGTTCAAACCGTCCTCACCCAGAAAACAACCATGTAGATCGATGGTCTCTAAGCAGCTCATGATGCCCCATAATTACGTTTATTGTTAGGCGGCCACCTCTTGTGGCTGATTCGCAAGAGCAAACAACGATGAGAGGTGACAAAGTGTAAGAGCAAGACATCTGACTTGAAGAGGCAGGTTGTGGTGGTGGATGGGTCAAACAAACACAGGACGTTCACTCAGGAGACCGGGGTTCGTGTCCCCTTATGAAACCATGATTCAACGGTCACTTTTTGAAATGAACCGAGTTTTACGTTCCTCTATTGCTATTAGGCACGAGTATGTGTTGTATAAAGTAGAAATACTCAAATAAAGTACCTATGTAGAGTACTTTCTTTTGTTACTTTTATTTAAGTAAATTCACTTTCCACCACTGGCATCATTTGAATATTTTCTACCCCTGATATGCCTGATTTAATGTACATTATGGGACAGCAGTTAATTTGTTGGTGTGCATAGAGAAAGAGGAGTGTAGTCTGCAGCCTCTGGAGAGGGGAATCATGATTTTCCATGTCAATGGTCTCCTCTCAGCTTCAGGGAAGAGGAAATAAATGAGGACTGTTACACGAGAGCTCCAAATTTAGAAGAGTGTCGGAATGGAAAAGACTTTTCGACTTTTAAACCGCACAGGAAAGAGAAGATAGACTGTAGATAAAGTGGAATTAGGAAACATGAATTAAGATTGAGATAAGCCACAGGTAAAACAGACACAGGCCATCTTTCTGCAGCTCTCCATAAAGTAATAGGCTGTTTTGTGCCTTGCATGAGCACAGTAAGCTTCAGTGTGTTTTTGTATCTTGGTTAGGTGTGAAAATTCTTTGCTATTGGCCCTCTTTCAAAGGTTGCTAACTTGGCTTTTATTACTTCCGTAGTGCTCAGTATTAAAATGTGCCGATGGTATACCATAATCCATAGGAAGCCTGGTATAAGTACAGCGGGATACTTATGCAATGCAAAAGTTATTACTTTATGGTATGCAGCAGAGTAGGGCTGGGCGATAAATCGATTTTATCGATTAAGTCGAATGTGTAGTTAACGTCGATTTGTTTAAATGAAAATCGATTTTCTCCTTAACATCAGCCGACGCTCCCCTCATGGATCCCATAGCTCCGAACGGGCTCAGCCCTCGCCCTGCGCGTTTGCCATAGAGATACACAAACAACATGGCAGCGACAGGGACTAACATTAATTCTTTTCTTAACTAGTAGTTTCATTACTTACTTATCCGTAATCTCCGCCGAAATGACCGGCAGCTCGCGGTGCTCTGTCCCCGGCTGAGAGTCACCTATTATCGTATAACTGAATCACCAGCTACCGCTGACCTAAAGGACCACCATGCGGGGCACCAGAGGCGGTGTTGAGGAACTCTTTTGCGGCTCAACACATCTACTAAATGCCGCTGATACGACCGAGCTGTGATGGAGGTCTGTAGCGGCTTAAACAACTAGCAATCGCCGCTCTGTAGCACGGAGCTCCTCTTCGACGTTTGTTTCTACCGCTAGTTACTACGAAGGAGCTTGCTCCAGGTATGCTACATTCAAGAGACCATGGGATGTTAATGTACGTTACTCAGCAACAGGTGAAAATAGGGGCAAGGTTGCGCAATAACGTTAAAATGATTTGAACTTTTAGCGAGGAACGAGAAGTGAATTACCTGTATGTGTGAAAACAGCTTTATCTCACGCATCCGTTTGTTTGTTGTTGAATATATAGCACCCCCCATCCAAAAAAAGGGAAAACACTCAAACCAATTTATATTTCCACAAAATTGGCATGAATAATCATAATGGTATACATGCCCCATGTGTGTGCGTGTGTGTGAGTCAAAACAAAATAAAGTTAAAACTTGTTTTGAACAATTTCTTTGTCATCTGCAGATTGATTTTAAGTAGGGGGAGAAAAAATCGATTTAAATCTTGAATCGGATTTTTTTGGAAAAAATCGGGGATTTTATTTTTAGGTCATATCGCCCAGCCCTACAGCAGAGCCCCGTGGCATGTACTCATTTGACAACCACTTGTGATTTTACTGCCGGGGAGTGGGAGTTCAGTCATCTTAGAGAGGTGAAGTTGAAATTCAGTTCAAAAATGTGAAGCCAGGAAACTGTCAGACGTGCTCACATTGCTCTAGTTTTCAGCAGAAGAGCAAGCATACCTCACTCACATAAAAGCTTTTCCTTTGCTTGTATTTTTGCCTGATAATCTCTTGTGAAAAAGAGTGTGAAACTCTACCTAGATGCTTGAATAGGAGGAATTTAAAAAGGCAATAAATTCAGTTCAATATCTCCGAAGTGTTGGTCCACAGCACAGCCGTCTATTATTATACTTTACATGGTTTGTCATTAAAGTGTCTTTGTTCTCTCTCGCTGCTAGATTCCCTGCATTTTTGTGAGCTTATCTGTGTGCCAGTGATTCATCTTGTTGAAATGTGCTTTTCCAGTTTAGATGAAATAATGCAGGGTTTTCACTACCATTATAAGGCTTAAGGCCTTTTTATGCTTCTGCGTCGAATCGACGGCGTACCCCCACAGACCCCTCTGCGTCTACGCCAGACCCTGCGCCGTAGACTGATGTGCACCTCTTAAAAAATGTAACTACACGACGCACGCGTCGCTCAGCCGTGGCTTAGTAGCGTTGCATTTCCCCCCGACTCATTTCCTGGTTCTCCTTCTCCATAAACAACATGAAATCAAGGAGAGGGTTAACTTTTCCTGCTACAGATTTCCCACCGTGGTCAGAAAGAACAGGGGAGACACTTTGTTTCTCTCACTATTGGTGTTTTTCCATTACATGGTACCTGCTCGACTCGCCTCGACTCTACTCGCCTCGCCTCGACTCTACTCAACTCGACACACTGTGCGTCCGTTTTCCTTTGCAGATTTTAGTACCGCCTCAGCGTGGCTGGTCTTCTTATATGCCAGCTCGACGCACAAACCAGCGCACAAGTATAAACATCAGGCCACTTGAGCTTGTTTTACAGTTCTGTGGAGGCTCCATGCAGAGCTTACGCCGTAGCCTATGTAGTGGCCTGATGTTTATACTTGTGCGCTGGTGTGAGCGTCGAGCCGGCATGTGTGTGTGTGTGTACGTAGGCTACGGCGAAAGCTCTGCGTGGAGCCTCCACAGAACTGTAAAACAAGCGGCGCCGCAGTAAACTGCCGTGACCTAACGCAACACACACACAGAAAGTGGAAGGTGTGTTGTTGTTGCCAGAAGACACATTTAGTTTCAAAAGAAGCTGGAGGCAGCAAAAAAAAAAACACAGCTGGCTAAACTATTTAGAAATGGCGGGTTTGTTCAGGACACCCCCGTCTGTCGCTTTCACGTCACCTTTTGGTATCGGCTCAGCTCGCTTGGAACCTCGACTGAGGTGGTACTAAAAAAAAGTACCTGTTAGCAGGTACCAGGGACTTTTTTTCGTAATGGAAAACCAAAAAAGGCGAATAGAGTCGAGGCGAGTCGAGCAGGTACCATGTAATGGAAAAGCGCCATATGACTCTAGAGTCGGTACTCGCTCCGAAGCTAATCGCTGTCACTCTCTCACTTCTCCCTCGCTCTACCACACACTCCCCTACACACACACACACATGCCGGCTCGACGCACACACACCAGCGCACAAGTATAAACATCAGGCCACTTACGTAGGCTACGGCGAACGCTCTGCGTGGAGCCTCCGCAGAACCATAAAATGGCCTTTAGGCTCAGCATCTCAGCCATTTTGGTCAGCACCAAGCTGAATGATTGTAAAATCATGAGCATTAAAACTAACTAAATGACTTTTCTCAGATCTAATGATTGTAGTAGGTCCAAGTGGACTTTTTTAAGCAAGCTTTGTCTTTAAGCTTTTTGAGTGTTATACATTCATTTTCTGCTCTAGCTTTTCCAACGTTTTAGACACAGATATGGTAATAATAATGGTCCACAATCATGTGAAATCACTTTTTATTATTATTGAGAAATGTAACATTCTCTTGAGAGATGACCCCTAAACCCCCCTAAATACGTATACTTAAACCTAGGGAAAACACTGTCTGTTTTAAAATGTTTTTGGTTCCGATATTCTAGCCAGAAGATTAATTTTCTCTGTGTGTGTGTGTGTGTGTGTGTGTGTGTGTGTTGTCTCTGTGTGCAGGGTGCTGTAGGCATGGAGCACAGGTGAGAGTTTATTCATGGAGTGCAGCAGCATCATTATAAGCCCACCACAGACTCTGCTGTAGCTGCCATCTATGTATCTATCGCCATGGTGAGAAAGAGCTCCTGGACCTTGACTCTGTTGCCGTGGTGACCCTGTAGCAAGAACCCTGTGACTCCAATCTGTTGCCCCGGTGATCACATAAAAAGAACCAGGCAGGTAACTATTTCAATCTGCTGCCATGGTGATGGTGTAGAAGCAACAGTCACTATGGGAACGTCCAGGATGTTCCGCATTTTTGTCGTCCTGGGCTCGGCCTTCATGATCCTTCTGATCATCATCTACTGGGACGACGTCGGAGCCTCTCATCTGTATTTGCACACTCCTGTGTCACCGGGCCCCAAAATCCCACACCCCCCTCCTCCTCATCAGCAGCCTCAAACCTCCCGGACCCCGTCCTTCCTGTCCGACATCGATGCCTTCGTTAACCAGTTCTTAGAGCCGGGAACTGGTGAGCCCACGGACCCCGTCCCCGCTGACACAAGTAACCAATCGGAGAAAGCAGAGGAACGGTATATTCCGCGGCGGGAGTGGAAGATTCACCTGACTCCTGTGGCAGCCGAGCTCCGTGAGAGACAGGTTGATGTCTGAAATTATTATGATTATTATCATTGTCTTTAATAGTAGCGGTAGGATTAAACGTTTAAATGTTATGGTGTGTTGGGTCTATTGAAATACATGATCCTTTTTCAAACGGCAGAAAAAGCACAGGTATAAATATTATGTATGCCTGTGAGCAAGTTGCATGCTGACTCACTGGCATACTTAAGTATCACTTACTACACCCATCGTTAGTCACTTTTGCTTTTCATGCTGCATAAGTCAAAATGTCGGCCATGAAAAGACCTTTGGGAGGACTGTCAGTGCTCACATTCAGAACAGTCAGAGTTTTGGACCCTGATTGGTTGATCGCAGAAGCTCCTTTCATTCAAATAATGTGAATCTAACATTTATTAAAAGGAACTAATCAAGACCAAAATCATTTGTGATGTGGTAAGTTTTAAAGCTATGCAGTATTGATGGATATATAATAAACTTTCAATAATTTGAAACTGAACTGAACTCTGCAAACCAAAATTGGATTACAGCATTCTTATGTTGTACGTATTGTATGTATGTACAGGGGTGGGTGTCTTTCTTTCTATATTGTTTTTCTATATTAGTGCCTATACAATATTTGTGTTTCGCTACCAATCGGACCAGACAATACCAATTCATTTATATGTACATGAAAGTGAATTCCCGAATGTCTCCTTTACATGTGCCATGATGAACATTTGCTAATCGATAATACGTTACATATTGTCTGCGCTTTACCAAATGGTACAACCAGGAGCAGAGGCGGAGGTTACTTCAGGAGATGTGCGCTAATGACAGCGTGGTGTTTCCTGGCAAAAACCGTTCGTTTGATGACATTCCCAACAAGGAGCTGGATCACCTTATAGTGGACGACAGGCATGGCATCATCTACTGCTATGTTCCCAAGGTACGCAAACACCTCCATCTTTTACTCCTTTACACGTCCGGCAGAACTTTAACATGTTTAAATCCCTCACGGAAAAATGTTATTTTCTTTCTAAATGATAAAAAACTTTAAGTTAATGAGGAGAATTGTGCTCTTTTCCATAAATGGTAAATGCGAGCTGGAACACTGGGTTCTTGTTTTAATGCTAAACAATTCCACCAATTTCTTCCAGTTTCCACCCATTTCCCTGTAATAACTGAACATTGACTTTAGACTTTTACGTGTGCTCCCCCTCTTAGGTAGCGTGTAGTAACTGGAAGCGCATCATGATAGTACTGAGTGAAAGCCTGCTGCGGGACGGTGTTCCCCAGAGAGACCCGCTGGCCATCCCCAGGGACCTGGTCCACAACAACAGCATGCACTTTACCTTCAACAAGTTCTGGAAACGTTACGGGAAGTTTGCAAAGCACCTCATGAAGGTCTGTTCAAATACTTACAACTCACTCAAACAAGTGAAACCCAGTCTTTGCCACTATGTGCTTCTGGCCACAAAATAAAATATTCACAAAAGGTCGCTCACCACACAGTGAACTATTGTTTCTCTAAGCTAAAGAGTCCCCTGTCATCCCCTAAGCATGCTATTAGTTGCTAATTATTATTTTCAATTCCCTCCACCATCTCAATTAATTGTCCATTATAGGTGTGATGATATTATGTCATGTGTTAATACGATTTTCATTCATTTTTGAAGGTGAAGCTGAAGAAGTACACCAAGTTTATTTTTGTGCGGGACCCCTTTGTGCGCCTCATCTCGGCCTACCGGAATAAATTTGAGCTGCGCAATGAGGACTTCTATCGCCGCTTTGCCCAGGTCATGCTGCGCCGCTATGCCAATCAGCCGACGCCTCCCGCCTCTGTGGACGAGGCGTTTGGCGTGGGCATCCATCCCTCCTTCTCCAACTTCATCCAGTACCTCCTGGACCCTCAGACAGAGAAGGAGATGCCCTTTAATGAGCACTGGCGGCAGGTGTATCGGCTTTGCCACCCATGTCAGATTCAGTATGACTTCGTGGGCCACTTGGAGACGGCGGAGGATGATGCCGAGCAACTACTACGCCAGCTGCGGGTGGACAATGTGGTGGAGTTCCCCACCTCCCACAGGAACCTCACAGCCAGCAGCTGGGAGGCCGATTGGTTCAGCACAGTGCCCGTCGAGGCACGGAGAGAACTCTACAAGCTGTATGAACCTGACTTCAGGCTCTTCGGCTACGACAGACCAGACTCAATCCTCAATGAGTGACTCGCGTTTCTGCAAAACTGACCCAGCCACACACAGACAACGTGTTTTTTTTAATGTAATGAAATAATGTTACACTCCAACAACAGTGACACCTCCCGTTGCTCTGGGCTTCGCAGATGTGTCCTCCAGTCTTGGGTGTCCTACACTGAATGTGCACCTTATTAGGGACTCACTGCTCCAAGAAAAGCACACTTAAAGGTGTTTCATGCTTCTTGCGTTCAGCGCTGTCGGGGCGCTGCGGACGGTGCGCTGCGGACGGTGCGCTGCGGACGGTGCGCATGGTCACCGCAAACCGTCTGGTCTTTCATACTGATTGCGGTCAGAGCGGCTCAAAGAACCGACTTCTTCCCTCCTGTAGTCATTGCAACGCAGCCTATGCGACCGCGTACGCATTGTTACAAAATCTTGGAGGTGCGCGGCTTGGCGATCAGACCCTCCGCGCACAGACGCCCAGTTCGCGATTGCGTCATATCACCGTCCGCACCGCGCTGAACGAAAGAAGCATGAAACTGTTTCAACTAGTTGAAGCCCGGTTAATAACCATTATCCGTTATTGTTTATTGTTTGTAATCACAAAGACAACAAGAAGCACACAAGTTAGAGTGAGGACCGCTGAGACAATGGATCGTGCACACAGCATGTGTCCCTAACACGTGGTACATCCAGTGTAGTCCTTGACTCGAAACCCCCACGCCGAGTGTCGAGCACTCCCAACGTTGATGTCACGCCACGTCATTTGCGACAGTTGCAACAGTTGTGTTGTGTGCCAAACTGTGACGATCACCCAGGCTTTTGTAGCAGGATGTCGAAGAGATGTCACTGTGCCACACTCTGTTTTGTGATGTCATAGAAACCCTTTTGGTCGTGACACCGACACAGATGCAGTGGACGGGAAAATGTGGGGCAAATAGTTAAAACAAGGTGTTAATAGATTAGTTTTAAGTGTAGTTGGACTACAGTGTTTGTTGCCATCTAATTTATTTCGCATTGTGTAAGTGCAATGTTTATGTCAAGCATGAAAGGGATTTTTAGGTTTCTTTTAAAGATACATACTGACAGCTCGAAACAAGTGGAATTCTTTTATACCTCATACGCAGATTAATATAAAAGGATACTCACAACTCATACCGCACATCTCTTCATATAGAAGCACGGCAGCTCCAGTGAACATTAGACTGCACAGCTGGATTTTTCTCAGCTTGTCTGTTTCTTTCTACATTATTTTCTAATGTCATCTGAGCTGGACATACACAGGTGAGCCTCTGTGTATATTTAAACACAACTGTTTTCCAAAGGGAACATTTTCTTTTATTGCTTTGTTGTGTTGCCATGACGCTGTTATTATCAGCATTTAAACACCTTTTGTGTTTATACACACGGAGACTGTAGTTAGCAACACTGACCTACTGTACATTGGGTAACCCTGGAGACTGCAACAGTGTTGCTATCCCTCCCCCTCTAAATATGATGAACACTTGTGTTTACGTTTCAGTTACGTTTGCATTTTCATTGGATGCAGTATTTTGTAGCAAGGAGCTGAGCACATTAAGTGAAGCCAACGTGGAGTGTTTTTCAGTATGTGCTGTGAAGATACGTCACTCCACAAGTTGGGTTGGTGCAAGATGAGGCTATGGTCAGTATTAATGTCAGAGTTTCCAAGTAAAGGAGTGTAATCATGGTTAGTCAGGATCAATCACACCATGATCTGAGCATGGATCAGGCTGCATGTTTTATACGAGAAGAGTGGGAAGATAAGATAGTGCCTTTGGTTGCAAAAGTTTACACAGCAAAAAACGTATTTTTGTAGAAGGACTCAGTTTTTACTTTGAACACCATACAGTGAGAGCTGTATGAAGCCATTGGGCATTTGTTTATCTTGTGGGAATATTCTTTGGAAAGAATAGGAAACTGTCTTTATGGGAATTTGTATGAATTATGATTCTGTGAGGACTCCTTCAGTGTGCTTGTAACCAGCGGATTGCTGTGTGTGTCGTGCAACACACAGGATTACTGTGTGGTTTTTACTCTTATGTGATTATTCTGCAAGATGTACATGTTCACACTATTGACTCAGTGTTGTCTCACTGCCTTTTGGTTTATTTGTTTTGTAAAGGTGCGGTTCACACCTGGAAATATTTAGCATCTGCGGCTGGTTTTCCCATCATCACTCGATGCATTTTTTTTTTTTTACATGTAGCTCTAAATGCGCACACAGAAAAGCAGGTCTATGCTAAGCAAGACAATGATAATTGGAAAACACACTTAGTCATCATGCACTCCCACCTCACCAGTGTTTGGATTGTCAGATTTTCATATTTCTTTTGTTAATTCTTTTTTTTTTTTTTTTTTTTATGTTTTCTTACGTTACTGTCCTGATGTAAACTATGTCAGAAATGTTGCTCTTGGCTGTATTTTCTTTAAAAGTGCAAACAACAACACCGTAAGATGGAATACTTTTTTTAAGGGAATAAGAAAACAGCTTATTTATTGGCAGAATAAAACCTATGAGTACTTGCTGTTTTTGTAATGCGAACGTCTTCGGAGTGTTAATGAATCTTTATGAAGATTAGAGTTTGACTGGTGGGATGTATTTTTTTCGCCCACGGTGGTCTGATGCTTCAACAGCCTTGATGCTTTGAACAGCTTAAAGGAATTGAAGCTTCAGTGCTGCTTGTCCTACATTTTGACCTCATGCCAATTCATAATATTAAATGGTGTCACGGACCAAAAACCCCAAATCTATTTTTGTGATTCATGTTTTTGTAAAAAAAAAAAAAAAAAAAAAAAAAAAAGTATACATATTTCATAAAGTCAAAAGAGACTTTGCAGTCTGACAAACTTGTTCCTTCTCTCATCGATACAGAAAATGCAAAGTATTCATTCAGTTTCATCAGTGTTATGGTGTCATGCATCATCTGGTCTTTGTACAAGAGAAATAAAGGCTGTGCGGCATAATGGAAAATGCATTAGTCTGTCTTTGTGAAGTATCCATTCTAACTCAGTATTATTTATTACACCATTCAATTCATATTAGATGATGTTTGCACAAAGATGTCCCTCATATAATGAATTATGTTATTGTCTCAACACCATGGAGCAGAATAGGCTCTTTGTGCAGTGAGGACTGACGTGAAAGCCTTGTAGAAATGGGGGAAGGAAATATCCCTTATCAGGAAAACAGGAAAAGAAAATGACACCAGTGCAGCCCACAAACAACGTTATCAGGAAATGTGGACATCTTAGCAAAATCAAGGAAACATCTGGATCTTTACACCTAAAGGCTCACATGCCAACCTACCACACACATACACTACCGGTCAAAAGTTTGGGGTCACTTAGAAATTTCCATTCCACTCCATTATAGACAGAATACCAGCTGAGATCAGTTGCATTGTTTTTTTAACCAGGGCAGCAGTTTTCAGATTACATTATGTGCTTACATAATTGCAAAAGGGTTCTCCAATGTTTTCTCAGTTAGCCTTTTAAAATGATATCAGATTAGTAAACAGAATGTGCCTTTGGAACATTGGATGAATGGTTGCTGATAATGGGCAATGTAGATATTGCATTAAAGATCAGCCACCCACTCAGATCAGCTGGTATTCTGTCTATAATGGAGTGGAGTGGAAATTTCTACGTGACCCCAAACTTTTGACCGGTAGTGTACATAACAGTTTATAATGTGTATCATGTGTGAGACACCTGCCAACAACTGTCATCAAAAAAAGCTGATGGGGGGGGGTCAAAGAAAACGTAGCATAACGCTAAAGCTACAACACAAAGTTTGGGAGGGGGAACCAGTTCATTACTAAGCAACTCTCCGTCATCCTCAAGGTGTCACTGTGTTCATGTTTTATCAAAAGAAATCTTCATTCCAAGGCCTTTTGGAGACTAGTATAGACAGACCAAACGGATGTACTCCCTCACTAGCTTCCCACCCACCAACTTTTTCGCAGGTATTTGAAGATGTTGGGCCAAGTTTTTTTTCCCTACACCGCCAGTGTGCCTGGGGGATTTTTCTGTAGCTTTAAGTCAGGGTGAACTGATACAAACGTGTATCCCAAACTATCAGAAATGACTTTGTTCCCTTATAGTAAATTGAAACACAGTTTAACCCTTCCTGTTGTCCTCGGGTCAAATTTGACCCATTTAAAAAAAAATTCAATATCATAAATTTGGGTTTCTTTCAAACAAATTGTCAAAATAAAATAAAAAATAACGTGGATGGTTCCCTACAATCATTACTCTTCACAAGTAAAATAAATGATCGGTTCACTACTTTCATTGAATTAACATGTTTTATTAAATTTTATAGCATTTGAAAAAAAAATGATAAAAGAACATTGAAAAAAGGGGAATTTAAAAAAAAAAAAAAAGCTTCAAAAACGTGGGAAAAAACAACAAAAACGTCAAAAATGCAGAAAGACATCGAAAAAACGTCAGAAAAAGTGTCGAAAAAGACAACCTAGGCTGACCCAAGTTGCAGGTCGACAGGAAGACAACACAAGGGTTAACACACTGTGAAGCTGCGTTGACTGACTAGCGGGCAGAAAACATAAAACATAACAAGCAGACAGCTACCATCATATCAGTGGCTTTTAGGGGTACAATGCCCGTGTTAACAGCCTTGTTAAAATCCCATGTCAAAATGAACACATTTTTTAACACGTTTTTGTAGAATTTTTCGACGTTTTCTGCTCTTTTCTTCCCCCTACCACCAGTATACACTTACACCAACTTGTTACCACTATTTTTAAACTCATTTTTGAATTTTATAGTCAATAAACATGTATCCTTTATGAACTTTTATCTAATTTTAAAGTAAAAAAGAAATGCAGAAAGTATACATTATTATGACTGATAGTTAAGATCAGGGGATGTTTATGGATAATCACAGACTGTCAAAATCAAAAAGTGATTAAAACACCCAAAAGTCAATGATAGTATTGAAGTGAGAGCGTTCCATCTGTGTTACTTTTGGGCAATTTGGTTGAAATAAACCCAAATTTCTGATGTAGAAACTTTGAAAACAGGACAACAGGAGGGTTAAATTTGTGGCTGAAACATAACTTTAATATCAGTATCAACAATGTACAAACACAGTAGTGTAATTAGTACAATTAAGAGTATTATAAAATTGGAATAACTGCATTAATACATAGCATTTTTGGTTAAAAACAAACGGTAAACATGTCAGACTGAATAGAAGCGATTAGAAACAAACATGAATTACCTTTTTCCTGTTAATTGTTCTGTTGGGGTCCCAGTTAGAAAATGTAACGCCATATTTATACTGATTATTGTTCTTTTGTCGTATCAATAATGATGATCATGTTAGTACAATCATAAACAGGTATTTATACTGATATGTATCAATAATGGCTTTTATGGTCATGTTAGTACCAATGCTAATATCTGTATTAATAGCAGGTAATTGTGTCACAGCTGACATGAGTTTATTTAATATAATTACTTGTCAGATTACCTATGACTGCTTTATGTAGCACTTTATATTTGGCTATGCTTGACACTAATACAAAGGTAAGGGGTAATAAGCACCTTCTGACAAACTCTCAAGTACACTTTAAAAGTGAGAACATAATTCAGTCATTAAAATATCATAGTTAATCCAATACGTTAAATGTTATTGAGCGAGAACATTATGTTTCCTGCAGTTTCACAAACTCAAATCCATACACAACCAAAGTTCAGTTAGCACCATGTGTTAGCACCACATACAAAACTCTATAACAGTCCAAGTGTTTTCTTACCATGTTCTATTAGCCTACACAAACCACTGGTTAGTTTCTTCATTACAGAGTGAGAATATTCAATATCAGACATCTTTCAATTTGCATTTTCTGTCACTGAAAGTAAACAGATTATGTCTTTTTGAATTGCCCTCTGGGCTTAATCTCTAAAAATACTATTATTATATTTAATCCATCCAGTTTTACGCATTTGGGATTGACAGGAGAACATTAGCAGCTCATGTTTGACATTTTAAGAAATACACTTATTGGCGAGTTAGATGAGAAGATCGATACCACTAGTTTTTGCTAGTCGGTATAAGAAAACAAATTAGCATATTTCCCAAAATGTTGGACTATTCCTTTAATGACACCATGTATGTAGTTGTGACATGTATGCAGTATAAAGAGAATGAATCTGACAATTTTCTATCAGGGTGATGAGTGTACTCAGTTCATTTCTTCACATTTTCTAGGTATTGCTCATTCGCTGGGCAACCATTTTCAATTCCAGCACCACGGTGAAACCTCCTTTTTTAATCTAAATATAAAAGAAAGAATAGAACTGAGCTCAACAGTCTCATCCTCGGCCTTGCCTTCCCTCTCTTATTCAGTTTCCCTCTATGCTGCCTTTGATGAGGTATCCATTGAAAGTGATATAGACATCTACATCATCACTGTAAACTGCGTTCTCCCTCTCCCTCTTGTACAGGCGGACCCACACCTCGTCTTTCAGCTCCAGCTGCAGCATCACGCTCTGACTCTGCATGATGGAGCGGTCGCTGGGCTGGGCGTACACGATGGCCTGCTCGGTGTCGTTGTGCATGATGTGTAGATAAGTCTCTTTGAAGTTCCACGTGTGGATGTTGACGTTGAAGAAGTAGATCCCTGGGACTTGGCAGAAGAACTTCCCATTGAACATGTTAAAGTGGTCGTCAAGGTTGACGAAGACTGTGTCAAACACAAGCGCCTGGTAGGACTCCAGGCTGTGGAGGGATTTGCGGCGGCCGACAGAGAAGGCGGAGTAGTGGACTTTGCAGGGGTCTCCTGGGAGACCTGCCTGGCCCTTAGTGCCTTTCGAGCCCATGGGACCTCTGGAGCCTGGAGGGCCTTCTTGTCCAGCTTTACCCGGTGTTCCTCTGTCGCCACGTTCTCCTTTGTCACCTGCACAGAGGGATATTAGTCATACCACTGTCAAAAGCTACATTTCTTTCCCTGGTTAAGTTCAATTCAAGATAGTCTATGTGAGATAGAGCATAGAATATCTGCAATCAGCATATGTGAACCTGTTATATTAATAATTCTTAATTTATTCTAGCACAATTTGCACTATTGCATTGCCCTATTGTATTGGTGTTTATAATACTTATAGAGTTATCATGAACATGTATAGTATTTCTTGTATATTTATATATTTTATAGGGTCTGCAAGTGGTATGACATAGGTGTAGTACCTTTGAGGATGGTCATATTGATGTAGGTGCGGACCTCTGGCACATGGCTGAACCCTCCTATGGGAGGCTGGGCTCCGCTGCCCTCTTCTGGCTCCAGGTGATCACAGCAGTGCCTGCAGGGGACCGGAGGAGGCACCAGGGCCACCAGCGAGGGGAGGGACACAAGGATGAGGACGCCCAACATAGCTGTGCCTACACTGTAAACCCAGATTTAATTGTAATTAAACTTTTTAGTGGTCACTACTTATTCTTTCATGTTTTGTTAAAAAACATATTCATTACTAAATCACAATCAGTTGTTTGTAATAATCAGCTTAAGTATGCAGTGCACAGATCATATTAAGCAGAGATAACTAAGGATGTTAAGTTTCTGTGTGGGAGGGATGGGGTCATTTGAACTGTTGCGCTGAAGCGATGCAAAGGCTCATGGGAAAAAAAATACGTTCTGAACGGTTTCTGTCCTAGTTAAAGTGTGTTTTAATAATGTTCTGTTAATGTTTTGGGTATGTTACCTGGGTTTTAGTTTTGTACGGTTGATTTAGTGTTCATGTTTATCTACATTTATTGTTGTACCATAACGGAGACCCCGGGGTGGGGAGGGGGGGGACTGATGGCCTCTGGGCAGTGACAATATTCTCTAACATGAACCTAGTCTGGAAATTAGCAACTCTTACTCACGAGGGAAACATTCCACGCAGCACAATTCGCTTAAAGATTTCAGTGTTTTTAAGTGTATTCTTCTCTATTTTCAGGAACAAATGCACTGAATACATTGTTCTTAAAATTATACTGTTACAAAGAAAAAACTATATTTATATAGGCCAGTTACTTCATTAGTAGTTATAAGTAGCCTAATGTTTTATATTTTTATGTTTCTTTGCATGTTTAAAGTTTCTGTCTCCCCATGAGGGATTCTAAGTATTGACAACAAAACTGTCGTCGCATCCACATGATCAAGCCTTTCGTGATCGCGCACCACCCCTCCTCTCTTAATACATCAATGAGGAGGACACGGAGGACTAAAAAAACATGATGGACTCTTCAGAAGACGTCATTATCTTGTCATTTTTATGTCCCCTTTGTCTTCAAAGCTGAACGCTGCTGTTGTCCTTTCTCAGCTGTGACGTAAAATGCATTACTCGAGTTTCTGCGTGCGAAAGTCGCCGGGCGACCCCAGTTTCTGAACATAGCCATACTGAGAAATACTGAGAGAGGTTTATGGAGCTGATAGTCTTAATTAGCTTTGTATCAACTCATTTGGCAATGGTTTGAATGTAACTGACGTGCATTAATATAAAAAAAAATTTGATTCCAGAAAAAAATTATTTATGTTTACTAATGATTTTTGGTAATGACTACTAATGTAAACTTGATTTGTCAACTTTATCAACTTTCCGCTCTGTGTTAATACAACTTGACTTGTTAAGTTTCACCTTGTGTAAAAACTTAGATGGTTTTAAGGCTCTGACACACCAACCCGATTATCGGCCGTCGAACAGTCTGGCGAGGTCGGTGACTCGAATCTGTTCGGTGTGTTCCGTGCCGTCGTCAGTCGGAGGAGCCGTCGGCATCCATTTTGGCCCGATTTTACTTGTTGAATCGGCCAGTGGGCAGTCAGACTCAACGACCAATCTGATTGGTGGAGTGCTAGCCCTTGACTAGCGAATCAGTGCTTCTTCCACAAGAAGAAGCCCGAGAGCTGACAACGCCAATATCTTCTTATTACTAGCCATCGTATTTTCTTCCGTTCAGCGAGTAATGACAACAACGATCCTTCTTGACTACTATCAACACTCTCTGATGAGAACAATGACTGACGACAGCGTGCTCTGTGTTTACTAGGCCTAAAGAGATGTTCCGTCATTTCCGGTTGTCATTTTTTGGGCGACAATACAGATTAGCGGCGTCTGCTGTTATGGAGACGTATTACGTCTCACTCACGCGCAGAACGTACACTCAAGTCGGCGTCGCTTCGGTGTGTTCCGAGGCACTTTTTTGAGAGACTGGAGCCATCTGATCAGCCCGACTGCCTTTTCTGCCGACGGTCGGCCGTTGGGTTGGTGTGTCAGAGCCTTAAGGCAACGGGTTTCCACGCAAATTTCTAATAAAGTCAACTAATTTGGGACAACAGTGTACAGTAAGAACAAAGGAAACTATCAGATCATTGGAAGAGCCAAAAGTTTTTCACTTTTTAGCTTTGAATTCATTTCTGCTGGTGGATCTGGATCATCGTAACCCACTGCGACTTGAGCTGGGTCAATGCTACAGTGAACTTATAGTGCATTGCATTTGTACTCAGAGGTCAGAATTTCTGAGGTCAAAGTTGGACAAACCTTGCAGTACCCCAAGCTCAAAATCCAACATGGCTGCTGTTTGCATCAACGGTAGTGAAAGCTGTAATAACATACAGTTATTAGCACTTCTGTGCTATTAGTGTCCCACTAAACCAGGCGTACACACAGTCCTGTCCAACTTCTATCTGTGGACATGTTGTTACTCTGTTTGTGTGCACAAAATATAGCCTAATGTGTTGTTGTCAACTCGTATTGCTAACAATGGCTCACCTGGCTAGAGCTATCCCCACAATGAAAAATCCGACTTGTAAACGGAACGCGTTCAACTCGGGTGTGATGTCATTCTCTGCTCCGGCTTCCAATTTCTGAGGTAAATGGAGCGCACTACTAAAGCTCACAATGACAATAAATAAATAAATAGTTTTAAACTAGAGAGTGGAAGTAACGAGAGAAGGAGGAGATCAAGGATTAGATGAGTTACCAGAGGCCAAGACTATTTTATTCAATTAATGAAACATATGTACTAGCCGAAATATCAGTTGTTCAGCAGCTGCTAAGAAGATAGGATCATTATGTGTCATGGATCTCATCCCCAGAGCAGTGGGAAAGAGAAAGAGGAATCTTTAATCCTGAGCCTACGAAAACGTGTATCACTCTGAAGAGAAGAAACAGGAGTCGGGAACAGTGGAAAAAACTAATAAAGTGAAGCATTCTTACAACGAAATAAGCACATTTGTCTATGCGTTGGATGTGCATTCACTTGCATTTCACTGGCTGCTTGAATGAAATGCATGAAAGATTTCTGTGCTTACACATCCACAGAGCTGACTCTGAGAGGTCAAATGGTGCCTCAAAGATACACTAATGAGCTTCTCATCCAAATCCCAAAAGTAAAGAAAA